>NC_091505.1:918309-1070944 GCF_947461875.1 Haliaeetus albicilla | reverse complement strand
GGGGGAAAAAAAAACCACCACAAAATCCCTCTGATTGCAGGCACCCACCTCGGTCTCCATCTGGGTGAAACCTCAGCAAGGACCTGGAGAAGCTTGTCTCCTCTCATCCGGGGATGCTGGCATCCCTGGGGGGGAAAGCACCCACTCCACACCGACCACAGTTGCACCACTGCTGAGGAAACCTCCCAGCCCTCTTCTGCAGCCTGGTCTGCAGGCACAAGCCTCCAGGCCACCCTGGACAAACCTGGCCCATTGCCTGCCCTGGCAGCTCTTAAGGATAGCATGCTGTCTCCATGGACTGCCAGGTCACTGTTGACCTTCCCAGGGGCTGCCCCGAGGCACCCAGAGGTGGGGAACATCCTTGGGGTTTCCTTAGGGCACTGGTGGTGGAAATCAGAGCGGAGGGTGTAAAGCAGGAGCAAGACCCACAGCTCTGGTTGACACCAGTACTCTCTGCAGCCTGGAGGGACGCGGGTTGGAGCCAGCATCCCACTGTGCGCTGCGGGGATGAATTTGAGCACTGAAGGGATTCACACTGGGGTGGTCCTTCAGGCACTGGTTGGAGCAGGGATGCAGCTCACGGTCAGGTCCCGCAGAGCCGGTGCTCCTTCCCGCTCCCCCCAGGATGGGACCCCCAGGGGCGCTCCCCTCACTGCTGCCAGCCGGCCAGCCCTGGGAGGGGGGAATCTCACACCCTCAAACCAGCATGGGATGAGCTGGGGTCTGGGCTGGTGAGGAGAGATGAGCTGGGCTTTTGGGGGGGAAATGTGAACTACAATGAGAGCTGTGCCTGGCCCCCCCCCCCACTCTCTACCTCCAGCCAAAAAGCATACTGGAAAATATGCTTTTAAGTCAGGACGTGCAAGGGTCCTACTTCTCCTTTCCCATAAATGTGGAAAGATCTCCCCTCAAAACACATGAGAGGGCTTGTCAGGAAAGAAAGGAAGCAGCAGACGGCATCCCCAGGCTTAGGTTATCTCCCAAAATAGTTAGAGCCTCTTGCATCACCACAGCCAGGCTGTCTGGGCAGCCAGGGACTTCCCTTCCCCAGAAGGATGTGGTTCCCCTCTGAAATGCAGCGTGGCACAGGCGTCCCCAAGCACACACAGCCCTGGGCAGCACCACACGAGTGTCCTCCTGGTTGCTGGAGGAGAAACCCCAGCTGGAGCTGGCGGAGCTCAGCACTCGGGAGAGGACCGGAGAGCCATGGTTACATGAGGATGAAGAACTTTTGGTGGGACTACTGAGGTCCTGACCCAAATCTTTCTGCAGTTAGATGTCGAGCCCCTCTTGCTACTAGGTTTTAAGCTCAGCAAGAGCAACAGCTCTTTGCCATGGTATTTTAGTGAAGAAACACCTCACCTCGTGCCTTTCTCAGGGCTAACCCAGTCAGTGGGGTGTGATGAAGGAAATTCAACCTGTAATTTCTTTAGGGGAACTCTGGTGACTCTTTTTACACCCACAGAGGCTGGGGAGGTCAGAACATCAAGCCAGGGCAGGCTGAGGGACCGTGTCCCGCTCCATCAGCCTCTGTGCACAGACAGAAGCCCTGATATGTGCGTGCTTGTCCTGCCTCCCCATAAGTCTTGAAGGACACCTCCATCCAGCAAAAGGCACCCCATCCCTTCTTCCTGAGGGAGGAAGAACACAAGGAGGCACAAGCAACATCTGCCCAGAGGTGGTCTCTTTGGTGGTGGCCACCAGGGAGGTTTCCGGCTGCCCTCTGTGCAGCAAGGGAGGGAGGTAGCTGGTTGCCAGCTAGCCTCTGTGTGGCCACTTTTGCTAAATGTCTCACCTCCATGCCACAGCCTGGCTGTTCGGGTCCCCAGGACGCAAAGAGATCTGGCATCACAGCTGGAGGTGAATGCTTCCAGCCTGGAGAAGGGGGCTTACCGAAGACGCTATGAAAAGAGCGTATGGGACCTACTGCTGGAGTAGTGCCTGCTCTGCTAGTAAATAACCACCACTGTTTCTGGAGAGGCTGGGTTTGCAGCTGGGCTTGAAGAAAAAGGTGCAGGCAGGAGGCCTGTGCAGTTGCCTTGGCTCCGGTTAGCCACTTCCCGTCCCTCGGCAGCCCCGCGTGCGCTGCTCTCGCTTCTAAGAAAACAAGCAAGCAGTTAGCAGGCAGCAGGATTCGGGGCGGCGAACGCATGGCTGGAAGCAGTGGCAGCCTTGGAGGTGGCCCCATGCAGATACCACGTCCCTGCTCCAGCCTGGCTGGGGCTGGGTTTTGTCTGCACTGACCGTGGTGGGATGGGGGGGGCTGCAGCCCACTTTCCCTGCTCTCTGATGCCTGCATCCCGACCAGCCTGGACCAGCAGCTCCCAGCTGATGCTGGGGGCTGCAGCATCCCATGGGCAGTGCTGCTCAGGGGCTGCCCATCCCTCGCTCCTCCAGTACCCTTAGCTCCTGTTGCCTCCAGAGGGTGGATTCCCACCCTGGAAGGTCCAAAGCGCTCTCAAGACTCTTTGCAGAGCCCCACACGAAGTCCAGCCTGCCCCTGTGGCTCCTTGGCCCTGGTCCAGCCTCCTCCAAACTGCTGAGCAAAGAGGGCCCCAGGGGAGGAACTGACATGTTGCAGGACGTGCTCGTTCACGCTGATTATTTTTGCAGCACCTGCACCGCACGTGCACACAGGGGCCATCCAGCTCTCCACACTGAGCGCCTTGGTCAGCCTCAGCCCTCCCTGCTCTTGGGTTTTCAGCCACCCCGTGAGCGTGGCCGGTCGACTGTGGTCCCCCCAGGCTGCACAAACAGCCCTTGGACAACTGTCCCCCCCCCAGTGGATGCCATAGCCCCCATCTCAGTGGCACTCTGCCGCCCAGGTGTGTCCCCAGTCCCTGCCCAGGGTCCCTAGAGGACCTGCTGGAGCCCCTGTGCCCAAAGGGGGTCTGCTTGCAGCGATGTGTATGAGACCGTCCCTGGGGTTTAGGCTGAGCATCGCCATTGCTGCTGTTGTGGGTGCAGGCTGGGCAGGACAGCGCTGGCATTAGGTCCCATGTCACCCCGCCACCCACATGTATCACTGGCACTGTGGGGTGCCCAGTGCCAGGTCCACCGTCCTCCCAGCACCAACCCAAGCAGCTGCTGACAGCTATAACATTGGGCGCAGGAGGTACCACGAGCCCTGGAGAGGATCCTGAGCAACGCAGGACAGCTCAGCCTCATGGCGCAGGCAGCACCCACGTAGCCTGCCCGATTCGAGGGGCTGGAGGAAACCGGGGGTGAAACCCAAACCCCTCTCCTGGCAACCCCCACAACAAACAACCCCTCTGGAACTTCGCCGAGTCTGTTATTTTGCTGCAGGGGGTGTATCAGCTGCAGCAGATTTGGGGCTTGAAAGTATTTATGTCTGCAGCTGCTTAGCAACGTTTGCAGACGCCGCACTGGTGCGAGCTGGCGAGCGGCACCCAGGGAAGGCGACGGCATGGGATTCCCCAGCCCCGCACCGAGCATCGCCGTGACCCAGCCAGAGACCACGCTGTTGGGTGGGCCGGGGGTGGTGTCTTAAAAAAAAAAATCCCCTTCCCACACAGGCTGGTATGGTGCTTGTGATACCCAGAGGCAGAAAGGGACTGTGGGTGGAATAAATACAGGAGTCAGAGCTAGATTGCAAGGGCAAAACGCCTGCGTGCAATGACTCAGAGGGGAAAAAAAAAGAAATGTCCTGACTGACACTGGCTTTGCTGCCATCACCAGTGTGCACGTCAGGGACAGTCCCCACAGCTCCTGCTGCCCTGGTCCCATTGATGTGGGCTGAGATTCCCCCCAGAGCGGGGTGCTCTGGCCCCTGTGGCGCAGCCGAGCATCACCAGCCACATCTCCAAGCATCACTGCCGCCCCCGGCCCCACCGCACTGCTCCCACCCCCATCCTCTGGCTGCCCCTCAATGGGGCCGGGGGGGTCTGTTTGGGAGGCAGATCAGCGGCCACGTCACCCAGCATGGGGAGAGCGATGGCAGAAAGTGTCACCGTGTGTGACCTGCCCTGCGCAGGGCTCTGCTGGGGCTGCTCAGAAGCTTCCACCACACTCCCGAGCGCCTGAGTTTGCAGGATTAACGTGTGTTCAGCAGACTTCTGTGGCAGCGCTAAGCCCCAGGCTGGCAGATTAGATGACCAATATCCTCCTGACCAGCACCCCATGAACCAAGGGGTGAGGGAAGAAGCTAAAACCGCCTCGTTTCCTGCTCAGACAGTTGCAACAGAGCCACACGTGGCCCTGCGCCACACGGACATCACAGGGAAGGAAGGGCAGCACTGCCAGCCCAGAGACCAGCAGAGCCCCACGTTCCTCCTTTCCCCTGAGCTCCTCCCGGTCCTCCCACTGCTCACGGGGCAGCTTCTGGGGAAAGGAAACCCAGGGGTGAGACTGAGCATCCCTCACAACTGCCGAATCTCACTCCAAGCTCAGCTTCCCTCCAGGTCCATTCGCCCATCGGCAGCACATTCTGCCTGCCCCACCGAGCCACTCACCCGGCAGGGACCCAGCCAGGCGGGGAGTCCCCCCACACCACCCACAGCAGAGGGGCTGCAAACCCACATCCCCCGGGATCTATGTTCCTGGGGTTGCTGCAAGTGGCAATAACCAGAGGAAGCGTCCCCAGGGCACGTCCGTTAGGAAGCGGGACCCCCAGAGCAGTGTCTGTGGGCAGCATCACCCACCCCTGTCTTTTTGGAGCACATTAGAAACCACCCACAGCTGCAAACCTGGCTCTGCAGCAAGAGACTTTGTTCGCCTCTCGTTTCTTTAGGCCAAGCAAGAAATAACTCCCTGTAATGCATCTTTAGGGTAAAGTAGGTGGCTTTTCAAAAGAGAGTATCAACAGGAGCAGAGCAGGTCCCACACCACCCCAGGAACAGGTCCCCAGGGCCTCCTCCCACCGGAGCGAGAGGAGGGGGCAGTGGCTCATCCCCCCTAACAGAGGGAGGTGGAAAGGGATGGATGCTGCCCTCCTCTCCCACCCCCACGCTGTCCAAGAGCCAGACCCCGTGTGAAGGGATGTCCAAGCAGCCGCCATGGCCATTTTACCCACCCTGCAGCTCCTGATGAGCCCCCGCCATGGCTGCGTGGCTCCAGCCCTCCTCTTCCCCCCCCCAGCAGGGTCAGGGCCACCAGGCAGGCTGGATCCAGCAGCCAGGCTCCCTGCCGGCTCCTGGGATTCCTCCAGGGAGACCCAAGCTCACAGACAAGGGTTTGCCCCAACCAGGTAGGGCATTTTCCCAGGGGCTCACAAGGCAGTAGGAGGGTTTGAGTCCTGGGGACACAACGCAGGGAGCTTCACTAATGTCCCCCCCAAGCAGACCCGGCTCCCTCCCTCTGTCTGTCCATCCATCCCTGCTGGCAGGGTCAGAGCTCAGAGCACAGCAGCCGCAGGCAGAGGGTAGCCCAGCTTGCCTCATGCTCTGCCGCAGGCAGGGAGGACCAGGGGGTCCCCTACCCCCCTTCAGGCAGACAAATGCTGCTTAATTTGCTTCCCTGAGGCCTCTGCCCCCCCCCCCCCCCCCATCTCTCTGATGCCCCACTGGCTGACAACCCCAGGGCTAGGGCACAGCAGAGGCATGCCTGCTCCCACCCCTGCAGGCAGCTGCGGAGAAGAGAGGAGCCCATGGGAAAAGCCTGGACACACACACACAGACAAGCACAGAGACTTAAAATCCCGTTTATAAAAACACATCCCCCCTGTACAGCGTTTAACATCCTTTTTACAGTATTTACAGCAGCAGTCAGGGCAGAGGCACTCGGGGTGCAGGCAGGGGCCTTATCTGAGGCTACCTGTGCCAAGCGAAAGGCCAGCAGCGGTTGTCACTGCCTGCCACAGACGCTGCTGCGGGAACAGATTTTCCTGTCCCAGGAGGGGACAGCAAGGTCTCACTGATGTGCTGAAAGCAGATCTTCCCTAAAAATCATCCAGGGTTTCTCCTCTGGCTTCAACAGCAGCATAGACACCCCCCCCCCAAACCCACTCGGTCACAAGAGCTGCCAGCCCCCCCTTGTAGGGCAAAGCCTGGTGCCCCCAGCGAGAGCTCGTCCCATCTCATGCTGGCAGAGTCCTGCCCTGCACGCAGGAGCAGAGCAAGGCCCAGCCACCATCACAGCCCAGCTGCCCGTCCCATTGCCGGATCAGTCCCCGCTTGCGGCCGGCACTGCCTTTCCCCGGCGCGGAGCAGCGTGGCACGGGAGAGCTGTCGCCTACGTGGGTGGTGGGTGGCGGGGGCACAGGAGCAGAGGGTGCGTCGGGGAGGCACGGGGCTCATCTGCTGTGGATCCTCCTCTCCGGACTCGCCACCAAAACCACATCTCACATCTCTGCAGGACAATCAAGGGGGAAGATTGGTGAGATGACTGCTGGGGGGGGGGCTGCACAGTGCACTGGACCTGCCCAGGTATCACCAGCAGCAGGTTTAGAGCAGAAATCGGGGGGGGGGGGGGGGGCTCTGGTTCCCTTCCTGCTTCACTGCCTCCCAGTATGGCTCAGGGCCAGCAGAAGCAACGCTTTCCCCCAGCCACGTCATTTTGGACACTCAGAAGGGAAGGGAACAGATACTCAGAACTGTGACTTTTGCAGCCTGTCTAGGGTGAAATACTTCTTTTTTTTAATTTTATTTTTTTTTAAATCAAGTTCTCTGTGCTTCCAGCCTGTCACCCAGGGACCCCTTTGGAGAGGAAGTGTGGCCTCTGCCTCAGTTTCCCCAGCAAGGAAGCTACTGGGGACCAGCCAACCTCACAGAACTGCAGAGCTGCCTGGGTAAAGCTGCCAGAGATGCCCAGCACGGCATTATCACCTGCCCCAAGGGCAACTGCAGCCGAGCCCTTTGTCAGGAGAAAAACATCTGCAGGAGAAGACTACGACCCATCCCATCCGTGCTCCCCGAGGGCTGGGATTCCCCTCTCTGCCACCGCACAGACCCTCTGAAGCTGTTCCCACTCCACAGATGCAGAAGTCTCACTCTGAGACCTGCCCACAGCTTTGCTCAGTGCTGACACGCCCCAAGGGGCACTACCGCAGGCATGTGTTAGGTGGTACTTATCAAGTCTGAATCCTCACTTTCCTCCTTCCAGATGGGATATTTCCACAGGGCTGATTTTTTCCCAGGCTGGGGTATACCACAAGGAAAAATACTCTTCTCCTTCTGCTCACTTTCCCCCCCATAGCAAAGAAAAGCCTTTGAGCAGCAGTTGGAGGGATGCTGTAGGCAGAGAGCCACAAGCATCTGTACATCTTCCTGAAAATGTCAATAGCTCTGCAGGTTGCACTGTTTGGCCACCGTTTTTTGCAGGCCTTCGTCGTCAGGACCAACCTGGCCTTCACATCCCCAAACCCCTCCACCAGGACAGCACTGCCACCTCCACTTCACCCATTGGGGGAAACTGAGGCACCAGAGAGGGAAAGACACTCAAGCAGTGGAATTTCTGCCCCAGCTGAAAGCACTTCAAGGGGGATGGGAGGATGAAATCCAGATGAGCTCCCCCCCGCCAAGAAGAAAAGACAGAAGAATTCCACCCCTGCAGCCAAAACCAGGCTCTAAGCTCCCTGCAGTGGGAGCCCCAGCTAGGACAGGTGCTGGGCCAGGCTCTGCCAAGCCAGAAGCAATGGAGAAGCCCCAGCCCAGGCGTTCTGCCACACTGGATGCAGCTTGGGGCTCAGGAAGTGCACGGATCAGAGCTGTGTACGTACCTTCCAACACTTTATCCAGATCCGCAATGAACTCCTCCAGCTCCTGCGTGTCTCCGAGCTTAGCTAGCAGAGAGAAACACACGATCAGGTCTCTCCCATTCCTTCACACGAGCTCTAATTTAGAAGAAGAAAGATTCCTACCCCTTGCTTCTAACCACAATTGCTCCAGCTGCCTGCTGCTTCTGTACCAGCCAAGTGCTGCCTGGCAGCGGTGGGAGGGGGTTACGGGGGGGGGGCTGCGCATGCAACAGGGCCTGATCACTGCACAGCTCAGGAATAATCCCAGCCAAATGCCTCCGAGCACAGCATCTCCGTGGGTCAATGGACTTCTGTGGGATTACAGCCCACCCTTGTATCCAGCTGCTGAAGGCATCAAAACAACAGCATTGAACCTTTCCAAGCAGTTGCCCAGCACCACCTGGCTCTGGAGTCCCACACTCACATGGGGCTTAAGGGCAGCTCTAGCATCACCCATCCCCAGGGCAGGGTGCTCCCCCCACCCCTGTGTGCACACATAGATCAGGGCTGGGAGTTACAGAGCTGAGGAGCAAGGGGTTTCACCAAGGACGCTGCTTGAGGGCAGCACTGGCAGGAAAACCCCAGGACTAACTCTGACCTGCAGACACACAGTATTTCCACCCCTTACACTCCCTCTGACCTGCAGACACGCAGTATTTCCACTCCCCACACCCCCCTCTGCCCTTCACAGCCAAAACCCCACACTTCCTCTGCCCCTGATCTCAAGCCCCAGCTCTGGGGGTAGGATGGTGCCCACAGGTATCACGCAGATCAGCATCCCATAACCCAGCCAGTGGCACTTCAGGCTCAGTGTGGGGGAAAGCGGAGAGGCAGGGCACATCCTCCCACGCACACAAGGTCAGTCAGCAAGGGCTCACCTGAGGCCAGAGCTGGATCGATACATGGTGGGAAGGGTGCTCACCTTCCCTGTGCTGTCTCATCCCTGCACAATCCTGCACTTCCCAGGTCAGGAACAAAGCCCCTCGCTGTGACCCTCCTAAATAGACCTCTGGCTAAGTCTAGCCTTGACTGGAAACATGCCAATCCACCTTCATACCTCTTCCAGGATCCAGCCGGGACCCCAGGGCTCATTCCCACCTCCAAATCCTGTAGGGCCCCATTGGCACCCCCCACGCAGGGTAGCCCATCACTGCTGAGCCAAGCCAAGCATACAGAAGGAAGCCCTGGCAAACTGCCCTTCAGACAGATCTTTCAGCCTCACCTTTGGAAGGGTAAGCATTGGCAGGGGTGTTGAGGTCCTCCTCGCTGGAATTAAGACTGCTCCCTGGGGACGTGCTGGTACCTGCAGATTCAAAGCATCAGTCACTGTCTGCAACTACAGGCACCTTATAAACAAGTTGCAGGACCAGGGACCGATCATGTGTGTGGCATAGGGTCCTTGGTTCACCCTCACTCTTGGCCAGCCCATCTACTCTCCACCCGCTGCAAGGAATGCTTGGAAAAAGGGAACTGAGCTCCTCTGCCAGGCCAAACAGCACCCGAGGCTGCCTGGGCATGGCCACAGGGACCCCTCAGGGTTATTACAGCCAACTGGTTCCCTCTGAGCTCCTGGTAATCTCAAGCCTTGTGCAGTCCTGCAGCAGCCGCCCCAGCAGAAGGAGCCCCAGCAGAAGTTGGCAAGTCCTGTGCCAGGATCCAGTGGTCATCACCTCATGCTACCCATCCAGCCCTCAAGGGATGAGTCGGGTGGGTAACTCAGAGGTGGGATCAGCTGGAAGTGCTGTGGTTTTACCATGGAGGAACCCCCAAGCTCCCAAAGCAACTCCATCCTGATGGACACCATCCTCCCCCAGGATCTCTCATTCCCCAGCCCCGGACTCACTCTCCAGCTCATCGATGCCACTGTCATACACGCTGTGTCCTGCTTTCCTCTTCAGCTCCTCCAGGTGCTGCTCATACTGACAGGCAGGGCCTCGGTCAAAGTCCTCTATCACCTCATCAAACTCCCGCAGCAGGTCACTGAGCTCATCAGCCATCGCTGGGGACAAGAAGTCAGTGGAGGGAAGGGTTTGGGGCAGGCACCAGGCAGACAGCCCCAGCAAAAGCCTCTCGGGAGCAGTACCGGGCTGGGGAGGGGGCAGACCCAGGCTCCGGGCCCCCTCTCTGCGGGCAGGCTGCCAGCGCTCGCTCCTTACAGCAAGTTCAGGGCTGACATTGCCTCTCAACTCCCCCCCCCCAGAGCTCTGAGCACATCCAGCTCCCTGGACAGCTCGGCCATCCTTCCAGCTCATCCCACAAGTGAGCAGGGGCCCAACCCAGTAAGAGCTGGTCCTAAACAGGCAAGGTTCTTGGTCCTGAACCCAGCTTCTTCCTCTGCCTTCGGGGAAGTTACGGCAGGGCTGAACAGGGGCCCTGGACCATGCTGAGCCTGGGCGACCAGCAACAACAGCACACCGCAACCTGACAGCGGAGCAGGGCAGCGAGCCCAGCAGCTGCTCCCCAGGGATGTGCCGCTTACTGCCTCCGGATCCGGATCCGTCCCTGGGGAGGCGAGGCGAGGCTGGAGCGGTCACACAGAGACGCTTCAGAGGGCTGAAAATACCAGCACAGCCGGCGGAGAGGAGACGGGCGAGGGCCAGCCCTGGGCTCAGGCTGCCTCTGAACCAGCACACGCGGGACGGGGCCACCAGTGGGTTTGTGGAGGCGGCAGCGCTGGTGAAAACTCAGGGGAAAACCCGATGGAACCCCAGGCGGCACACGGCGGGGGCGGGGGAGGAGCAGGTGGCCACAAGCCAAAGCCGGGAGCCTCCGTCCCGCAGGCTGCAAACCGCGTCCTGCTCCCCGGGGATCTCCCCACGGGGGGCTCAGCAAGGCGGGGGGGAACAGGATACGGGTGCAGAGACCCTTCGGGAGCTGGGCCCGGGGGGGGGGCTCTGGGGAGGCACGGCACGGCACTCACCGGCGGCTCGGCGGACGGACGGACGGACGGACGGACGGGCTCCGGTGCGGGCGGCAGCAACGGCGGGTCCTGCCGGGCGCGGCGGTTTTAGCCCCGCGCGGGTGGGGGCGGTGGGCGGGGCGGGGGAGGGGCGTGGCCGCAGCGCCCTGGAGGCTCCGCCCCGCCCCGCCCTACCCCGCCCTGCCGGATTGCGGGACGGGACCGTGGGGTCCCCGTCGGGCCAGACCCCTGCGGTCTCCGTGGGTCACCCCCCCCCGCCCCGTCGGTGCCCGGGCCAGGGTCTCCCTAAGGACACGGGGTCTGGGTGGCGGGGGTGTCCCCTCTCCCCCGCGGGGCTCGCCTCGTCTCCACGCTCTGATGGTGCTGGGTGATGCCCGGGGGCTGGGGACCTTCGTCCTGTGGAGCCCGGTGGCCAAAGCCCTTCCACGCAACGGCAGCCGCGGGGGGATCTCCCGAGGTGGAAAGCCGGCTGCGGCATCTCTCCGGCCACCCCCGCCTCCTCCTTGGCCCTGATCCCTTCTGCACAGCAGGAGGCTGGTCCAGGCGAGCTTCTCCCTAGGCCGGAGCTGTTCTTGAGATCCTCAGGTTTCCTCCCAGGTGCCTTGTTTCCTTCCCTGCATCGTTGTCCATCCACCAGAACATGAAGTCCTATAGGATGACTTTTCCACTTGTGTTCACTTTCCCTCAACCAAGTTTCACCTCCTTTCCTCAGAGCTCACCCCTCCTTCAGGCTTTCTGTGTAACAAAGTCACCTCTCAGCATGCCAGAATGGGCTTTGCTGTAGATTTTCTTTCTCTTGTGTTTTAACCTCTCCTATGCCTGCTTGCCCCACGCAGGCCCAGCTGCACAATATTGCTTCATAGTCTACAATCATTTCTGCCTTTGTGTCTTCTGCTGAGGTCTGCCCTCTGCTACAGAGCTCTGGAGACAAGAGTAAGAGGTCCCCAACAAGTCACTTCTCTGCACTCACGAGCTCTACCTTTTCTTCCCTGCCACGAGTGAAAAGCCATCGGATCTTCTGGTGGCATTAACCCAGCAACTGTTGGGGGGGGCGAGAAGGAATGCAACAGAGGCAGATGTTCCCTCATTCTCATGTGCTGGTTTGGAAAAGGCAGATTCAGGCTGTGCTTGCTTTTTATCGAGGCTATGTGCCGCTAAGTGCCTAAAATATCTTCAGACCATCACAGTAGACCATCTCTCTAGGTTTAGGATGCCTTGGTGAATTCAGGAGCCCAAGGCTTTTTGCCATCTCTGAATCAGCCCAAGCGAGCATCCTCCAGTTGGGTGAGCAGGTCACAGGGGGAGATGACAGCCTCTGGAGAACACAAGGGCACTCATGTGCTTTCTAGCTGTGCTGGCCTGGGGTTTTCTTTAGCTCTTAATCCTTCTGCACCTAACCACCAGCGAATGCTGACACCTTGGCGGCTCCGTGAGCGAGGTGATCCAAATGAGCTTCTCTCCTTCAGCTTTACTAGTGAGTTTTCAAGTCAAGAAGTTTGCGTCTGGGCAACACTCTACAACACACTCCCACAACTGATAGCTGCAGCAAGCATCGCCGCTTAGCCCAGCACTGAGTAATTCCAGCACCAACAGCTGGTGAATGAAGAGGTCCTCAGCCATGAAACGCTGTCTCGCTGCTTGTGGCAAGAGCAAATACTGGAACATCAGCCAGAGACCTTTGCCTCGTGATTTCAGGCTGTACTGGGGACCCTTCGATCTTTCCCACAAAGCAGAGGAAAGCATTCACCGCCCCTTGCCATTAGCTGCTGGCTTGTGGATGGGGACGGTATTTCCTCACAGTGCTTCAATTTCATAGAGTAGAATTATAGAATCATTTCAGTTGGAAAAGACCCTTAAGATCATCAAGCCCAACCATAAACCTAACACTGCCAAGTCCACCACTAAACCATGTCCCTAAGCGCCCCATCTACACATCTTTTAAATACCTCCAGGGATGGTGACTCCACCACTTCCCTATGCAGGCTGTCCCAGTGCTCAATAACCCTTTCGGTGAAGAAATTGTTCCTGATACCCAATGTCAACAAAACCTGGCTGCCTGCATGGGCTCCCATAGGTACAGGAGGGCAGGCATTACAGGGGAGAAGAGTCTAGTTATCACATTATTGCAGATGGAAAGTATCTTTACTGTTTATCTCCATTTTTTTCATGTTCTGGGTAACCATACCCATCAACCAACACCAGCAGTGTCCCTAGTTCTTCCCAGTGTGGGGTGGTGCAGGACATGATTTTGCCCCTTGCAATGCAGAACCAGTATTCAGCAGATATTGCACATCATTACCTGAGATGCCATTGGGAAGCTGTATTAGAGCAGGCTCACCAGCTGCAGTGGGAGTGACCCAGCTCTGGTTTGCCATGCCCCGGTCTGGAATATTCCACGGTGACTGACGCAGCCTGGTGAAGGCTGGGAACCGCAGGCAGTTCCTCTCATGCTGGGTGGTGAGGGATGCTCAGCCAGCTTTGGGCTGCTTCTGCTCCGCATCTCTTGCTCTCCCTCCAAAGGCAAGAAACATTCTCCTGGTCGACCTGTGCTGCCCATCACCAGCAAAACACTGCCCTTGCTGCTCCTTCATCTGACAGCTCCTTTCAGCTGGGATGAACTCTCACTGACTTCTTAGGTCAAAGAAAACCAAGTATTGATTCCGTGGTACCCAGCACTGCTTCAAGAGACCAGGGCAATATTATCTGTCAGGTGAGTGTGACCCTTTCCTCTCTGGATTTAAGCCCTCAGGCAGTTTCTCTGGTCTCAAAATACAAATAAAGCAATGCTTTGCTTGGAGGATCTTCTTTTGAGTCATTTATGTTCTTTCTGTTTACCATGGGAACTTGAGTTGATAAGTGTTACATGATGCCATGCGATATGTTTACACATGTGCGTATCCTGATCAGCAGTATAAGGGAGACACATGGGTTAAAAAAAAAAATAAGAAAAAGGATCCTGCTTTCTTTGCTGTTGACTGTAAAATTACTCACTCGCTCATGAATCTGAGTAACTGATCCCACTGCTGCAACTCCCTGTTGCACCCTTCTTAAGGCCTCTAAGCTTGACTTTAGCTGTAAAAACCCCTCCAGTGCTGAGTGGCCCCAGACGGTTTTGGTGGTGTTGGTGCTAACAACCAGCCAGCAACCACCCCCAACAGCAACCCACCCCCCATGCTGATGCTGGGGGTCTAGGAACCTCAACACAGAAAATTCTAGATTGTTTCAAAGGGTGAAATCACAGGTGCTTGCAGATTCAGCTTGGGGAAGAGAGGAAAAGAGCCCAATGATAACTAAATCTGAAGCATAACAAAAGCTAACTAGCTTTTTCAGAGCTGGTCCACAGTGATGCTAAGGCTTTGTGAATGACAGTGCTTTGCAACTGATTTGTAAATCTGGGTTTATTTTGTGAGGCTGAAATAAAACAAGTTATAAGCAAATATTTGTGCATGCCAGGCAGTGACAGCCAGTGTGCTTCTGAGGGAGGAAAAAAGTCTGTGTACTGCTCAGAGGAGGCAATTCCCGGGCAAAAAGCAGTGACGGCCGGTGCTGGCCTGCCCTCAAGCGGAGTTGTTAGCAATATCCTCATCGGCAGCGACAGCCGGTGCTGAGCAGTTTTCAAGTCTTGTGATGCGGTGGTAGAAGTGCCCTACAGTGATTTTTGTATTTTCTGTAGTGAACAGAGAAAGACGGCGTGCTTCCCAGCGAGCCCCCCCCGCCGCCTTCTGCCCACCGTTATGGTGGTAATGTAAAATAAACTTCAAAAGGACTTTGCTTGCAAAACAAAGCAAATAGCTGCCTTCTATTTCAGCATCCCTGTCCCATTGAGATTAGCATAAGCTGGATGGTGAATCTGTGTCCTGTGCAGTGGAAACCAGCTCTGCAGTGCCTTGCACTTCTTCCCACCACCCAGTGGGAGCAGCGTAAAATAGAGAGTGTCAAATCTGAGGGCAGCCAGCCCATCTGTCGGGGAGCTTCAGAGGGATGACTTGATGCTCTTGTACATGCCTGTTGTAATGCCCAGTGATGACCACAAAGCTTTCAGTCACCTTTTAAATCCTTGTGTGGCTTCCAAGGGAGCAACATTCAGAGAGCTCAACTGTACAGTCTTGTGTAGACCTGTCGGCCAAGCAGCTGCAACCCCCATGTCTCTCTCATCCTCAGATGTGGCATAGCTCTGCAGCACTCTTCCCAAGTGCCATGAACATGTTAGAGTTCATATGTTATCACTACAATTTCTCCACACTTAGTTCTTAGAGAGAGGTATACAGCAAAAGCCATGGAAGAACAAATTAAAGCTCAGAGGAATCAAGGGAGAGAAGCCAAAGTGATGTTGGTAGCATCAATCTACGTCACAGCCGCTCTCCGAGTGACTCGCTGAGGTGACAGGGAATGAGGAAATGTTCACTTTGCTTGGGTTTTCCTTTTTTGATACTGAAAAATTTGATCAAAAACATGCAATAGGGTCTGTGTGGAGTTCTCACCATTGACCTCTGTGCCAGATCCGTTGCTCCTGGTAGTAACAACAAGTCAAAGGCACACCTAGAAGCAGTGGCATCAGGTTGAGCTCTGGCCATGACAAGGCATGAAGTACCTTGCTGGTTTTGTGCTCTGCTTGAGATCTTAATGGCAGCCTTGATGCTTCTGGCTTCCTCCTTTATGAGCAGACCAGTGGCTGGAGCTGCTGAAATGCTTGGGCAGCAAAGTGCTTGCAATATTCTCACGATGAACTAAAGGTGGGGGATGCAGGTTTGTGCCATCCTCATCTACTGTCTGTGGCCATCAGTCTTGCCATCACCACAGACAGGCAGTGGGCTCAGTGATGTCTCCAGGACTGCTAGCAGTGGTGTGCCGTCCTCCTTGTCTGTGTCCTTGCACCTCACAAGTTTCCAGACTTCATACCACCACTACTGCACAACTGAGCCTTTCCCTTTCCTCTTCCATTAGAATATGTTCCTCTTTGGTCCCCAAGGAATCCAATGCACAACACGCTTGCAGGGAAGTTCTCCCCGGGATGGCCCATCACTCACTGCACCTATTGAGCCTTATCCATCCATTCCCCGTCACCTAGGACCCCGACACTTCATATTCCCCCATGACAAAAAAGCTGATTTGCAGTCCGGGTTTCAGGCTGGCAAAATGATTTGAGTGCCCTTTTATCCAACTGAAGATATAAAGATTACCTGCTTTCTCTTGGATTCAAAATTCTTGGTGAACATTTGTAACAACTCCTCCCAACCTGAGCATTTGCCCCCTTTCCAATGCTCACCCTCAGTGGGGACACAGAGAGATCCACCATCAAGTCACAGCCAACAGTTACTGGAACACCTTGTCCTTGTTAGCACATTACCGTTAACAGACTCAAGCTGTTACAACTAACAGGAGATAACTAGTCACTCATACCACATGGGACCAACACCGGCCGTTGACTGAGGAGTGGAGAGTCACGCTGACATGCCTGGGGCTTCTAGTAAGAAATTTGGAAGGTGCCCCAGAGGGTCTGCTCTTGCAGCCAGTATAATCCTGTAGTCTGTCTGCACAGAGCAGCCCCTGCCTCATTGGATATGGTGTTGGTAACACAGTTGATGGTCAAGTGTGCTGGTGACCTCAGAAACCTCCCGCAGACTCATGGTGTCCTGAGTTTATCTGCTCTTGCAGACTCAACAGCACTGCTCATCTCTGAGCTTATCAATTCTCGGGAGGCTTTCACCAGCTATCTCTCAGCACACACTTCTCTCTTCAGCCTGCTGCTCTCCGGGAACAACTTCTCCACCCACCCTGACAGTACCCATCCACAGGGGAGGGACCTTTACAAAATAAGAGCTCAGCCCTGAGCAGTACAGTACCTTGAGACAGGTACCATCCACTGGACAGATGCAGATGAGGCTATGGTGGAATACCTCCTCCCTCTCAGGCTAAGGGCACAGAAAGGCTCATGCATTCGTTAATAATCGTCTTGATGCTACGAGGCATAGCCAAAGCCATGAAGCTGTTAAGGCAGGGAGGCACACGAGCTGAGCCATGGGCTCCCTGCTCACAGACAGAACAAGGCACCAGCATTGCTGGAGCACGCATCCACACCGACGTGCCAAGCATTTCCCCACACCTCAATATGGCATTTGGCAAACCAGCCCAGCTCGCCTCAGGCTGGTCCAGGGAGGAGGCCCTGAGGAACAGGGCTGCCGAAGGGCAAGCCCTGACACAAGGGCAAGCCTTGATGGTGGCTCCTCTTGAATCCTTGCTCCGCACGCTCCCATCCAGCTGCCTTAACTCAGTTTGGTAGGGGGGGCATTTCTTTTCAAGAGGCCCCAGGAGAATGCAGGAGCTGTTTCCCTGGGTGAGGATGACCCTCTGTCCACAGTGGAGGAATCAGAGCATCCTTAGGAGATCCCAAGGCAGCGGTATACAGCTCAACAAGTGAGCCCTTCAGCCACAGCGCCATGAAACTTGCTGCCATCTCAGCAATGTTCAGAGCTAGACCAGAACACCAAGGCCTCACGCTCGGAGCCAAATCACAAGGCTTGGGAAGGAGGGGTAGGCTGTCCCATATCTCTTGTAGGAACTGCTGTCACCTCCCCCTTTAAAGCCAGTGATGGGAGCAAAGGGCACACACTGGTCCATGGCTTGAGCTCAGCCTGTCCCAGTCCCTCCATCGCCTACTGTGCCGTGGAGCCAGCACTCCCTGGAGTGCATCAAAGGCACCAGTAGTCCCCTGGGGTGTACCAAGTGAGATCCACATGATGGAGCCATTCCTGTGAGGCCGCAGGGGAAGGTTGCTTCCACACTGTGCTGGAGTATTTTTCCAGCAAGCAACCAAGGACCAAGCCCAGTGTGCTTTCTTCACCCCTTTCCTCTTCTTCCCTGCACCCATCACAGGCCCCGTGGGAACCCAGGCTCCTTTTGGGGGCACATTTCCTGCAACTGGGGCAAAGCAGCACTTCCCCAGGGTCAGTGCCATGAGCACGGGGCTGCCCCACGGCAGGGAAGGAGGCAGCCATGGGGCCCTGGAGCCCTTAGCAGGCTGGGAGGTGCAGGAGCACCCTAGGCCCAGCATCCCTGTGGGACCAGTTTGGCCCGTTGGTGCATGGTTCCACCATGGGACCCTCCTGGTCCTTCACTGGCACCAGGAAGTCAGAGGCTGTGGTCCCATGTGGCAACCCATGCCTTGGGATGTGACCTCCACAGTCGCTCCCATTCCCTCCTGGATCCCCTCACCAGGTCCCTCCTGCCTGGAATGTTGTCCCCAGTCTCTTCAAGGTGTGTCCGGGAGACACCAGGGTGTCCCCTTTATCCCACAATAAAGTCAGTCCTAGTCAGTCTGGAAGGGTTTTGGTTGGAGAGGAGCCACAAGGATCCAGGTCATGGGAGGTGGCTCCTGGCGTCAGTGGGTGACTAGTTTTAGGGTGCACATGGGTCACAATTGTCCCCTGTAGCCTTCAGGCAGAGCACTGGTGGTGCAACCATTTTTGGATGTGACTGGATCCCAGATGATGCTCAGCCTCTTCCCAGCTGTCTAGGTGGAGCAGGACTCCTGGGAATCCCACTCTGGAGGCCACAGAGCCCCACTCAAGCCCTGACCTAACCCCCGCTAGAGCAAAGCGCAAACCCTCTGAGTTCCCAGCACATATCTCTGCTGGGAGGGTTCCCACCTTCACCCTAAACCTAACCCCAAAGATTACCCTCACCCCAGTGTAAACTTCTTGTAACTCTAGATCTAACTAGACCTCATTTTTCTGTCCGAAACACTTCTCCAGCATCACAGCATTGCCTTAACTGTAGCATCAAAAGTGTCCCTAGTCTGAAAGGTTGGGCAATATCAAAAGACTTTCCCTGGCTCCCAAAGTCACCCGACCACCAATGGTTATAGATCAGGCAAGTCCTAGCCTTACCCCAACCCTAAACAAAGCCCTAAACCTAATCCTGAACCTTACTCATAACCCCAGACTTGGCTCCCACCCTACGCCCAATGCCCAGGCCCATCCACCGGCGTAGCCCCAGCCCTGCTCCGACTGCGCGGCTGCCACGTGCTGTCAGAACCTGCACCTCAGCCCAGACTCTGACCCGCATCCCCTCCTGTCCCCAGCACGGAGCTGGTACCCAGCCCCAGCCAGCACCCGCTGCTCCCCCACGCAGGAGCATCCTGCCAGACCCCAATGCTTCCCGGAGCACCGACCCCGGCTGCGATTCCCCAAACCCACATGGAACAAACCACTGATGGAGCTTTGGTCCTCCTTTAAACATCCCCATCCCTCCTTGTCCTCCCTGAGCTGCAGTTCTGCCAAACACTCCAGCCTGGCTTTCTTTTCAAAAGTACTGTATTATTTTTCAGCCACTTTTGGGAGGGGAAGGGGTGTCGAGTCCTTCAGCTTCTATTCAAGGTGCCAGTGTAAACAGAAATATTTTGAACCACAACAAGAAAAAATAAGCTATGCCCACACATTAGTGTACAGCAGCTGTAGTGAGGAGCTCATAGTGATGGGCTGGGAGCTTCTACGGAGATAAATTTCCATCAGCTCTCTGCAAAGGTTGAGTTTGGGGGAGTTTCAGAGTCACACGTGAAACCAGACAATTAAATCCATTGTTGAACAGAGATTGCTGCCCCATGTGAGAAACTGCTGTCTAAATACAACCTAAAATGACAGATGGATGGAGACCTACGGAGCAACAAAAAGGAGCAACTGCAAAGCTAAATTCTCTGTGCCCTGATTTTTTTGCCAGACAATATTGTCACAATTCAGGGAAAACAAGCATCTCTGTAATCATCAGTGTGTATTTTTTGTTTTCTCCAGAATAAAAGTCACGGACTTGCAGCTGATTGCAGGTAGTCCAAACAAGAGGAGCTGTGACACCAGATCCATCTGCCCCCAACACTAAAAAAT
The DNA here is from genome assembly GCF_947461875.1 of Haliaeetus albicilla. Taxonomy (NCBI): domain Eukaryota; kingdom Metazoa; phylum Chordata; class Aves; order Accipitriformes; family Accipitridae; genus Haliaeetus; species Haliaeetus albicilla. The sequence goes on along the minus strand of NC_091505.1, from coordinate 1,051,455 downwards.
CCTGGTATAGCTCATTCCTGTCTTCTTTCTGTCCTGCTGTTCTCCAGCGTTACCCGCCTTCCTTCCCTACCTGTCTGCCCTAGTTTTCTACACCAGTACTCCTCTGGGCACCAGTTCTCCTCCCATCACGTCCTGTACCAGCTTCCTACCTGCCTGCCCTCTTCTCGGCACCCTTCAACTGCATTTCCTCGGAAGTAAGATCTAAACTGTGAACATGAAAATTGACATTTCAAGCCAAGAGATTATAAGTTACATGATCTCAGAAGACAGATGAAAGACAAAAAATGTTGCGTGCAAAATTCACAGACACCTCTTTTGCTGCCCCTTTGCCTTTGACTTCCCCTTCCACACACAGTGACTCTTTACCCTCCGTCATGCTGGCTGTGGCTCGGTGCGCTGGACCGGCCCACCCGAAGCAGAGCTGTCAGGATGGCTGCCCAGAGCATCCCTCCCTATGCCATTGTTTCACCCAGGGACAACCCAGCCCATGGGAATTACTGTGTAAGGGGCTGCCGGGCCATGTCCAGCAGAGTAAATGGAAAGAAAATGAACAGAAAATATTTGCTGATAACTGTCATTCTGCCAGATCAGCTGGAAGTGTACATTAGCATGTAACTAGCAGTGACATCCAATGCCTGAGCAGTAGGAGCAAACCAAACCAGACATTTCTCAGCCAAAGATCATGAAAAGACACCATCATCTGTAAAATACATTAGAAGGTCTACTGACTGAATATTAACTCAAGGAAAATTAAAGTTTATAATCCTCATAGTATATTGTTCCCTCTTACTACACCAGCCATACATTTTGGGGTTGATACAGTGTTTTCTGTCTATAAAATGAGCAGTTTGAAACCTGGGTTCAGACAAAGAAGAAAGCTGTGATTCATTCTAAACATGGCAGGCCAGGGTGTCTTTGCAACGATGCTTCTGTTGCTTTAGGTCCACGAGACCTTTCCCTCTGCACAAGCCTGTGATACAACAACACAGGGTAAATGGGATCCCAAAGCACCCACTGCACAAAGTTGAACTGCAGTTTCCATCCTCGCCGCCCTGCTAACAGTCCCCATCCACTTCTGTCTCAGGCCGCTCTCCTCCCTGTCTGCGCAGGGGGTCTCAGCCCCAGGCTACTGCTCCCCCCATCCCTGTAAGCAGCCCCGCAGACCCCCACCAGCGCCCAGAAGATGCCTGAAGGTACACCAGACAGGGTCTACTTTGGACCTCTGAGTCCCATCCGCCGAGGACGGCACAAGCTGCCAGGCACCTGCCTGCTGCTCCCCAGTCTGCACCAGTTCGCTGTCCCAGTGCACAGGGCTGGTGGTCATTTAGAGGGGAGAGATTGTCCTCCCCGGGCAGGGACATCACGAAGCCACCGTGCAGCCCCCGCCTGCACTGCCACCCAGAGTGCTGCTAACCCTGAGCCCTGAGCTCACGCACAGCTCCGGGGACAGAAATCTCGTGCCTCAAACCCCTGGGAAGAAAGCAGGCTACAGCACACACCAGCGGCTTTCCAGCTCGGACCCAGAGCACGCTCCCCTTCCACACTGCTGCCTACACAAGCGTGCATGCACAGCCACCGCGCGAGCAGGCGGGTTTCTTGGTTGCCATCTGGCAACAAACCCACGTGTGGAAAGCCTTTCTGCTGGCAACCTGCAAACACATCTCCTGCTGTGGGTCTGCCTACACCAGGACAGTTGGGCACGTCTACTGGTAGCAAAGATGCTCCCGCAGGCATTCATACTCCTTTCGCTTCTCCGCTCCTCCAAAGCGGGACAGAGGACTCATTTTGGCTGGGGAAAGGTTGCCCAGTTTTGTCCACAGAAGGCAGTGCAGAGGGCCTGGCCCAGGCTTGCTAGATGCCAACATCCAGGTTTAGGAATGAGACGCTGCTGTACAACTCTGATGAGACCGAGCTGCTCTCCAGGGTGCGGGTCCGACCAGGCAGTGGGGATGGAGCATGATCCTCTGTTGAATCCTCACTCTCTGGGGTTCTAAGAAAGTAAAAAAAAGAGAGATGCTATTTGCAAACTGCTGCTATCACCCGCTTCGCGCCCAAATGGCCTCTAGCAGTGACCCCGAAGATTTGCCATCTCTTTGAACAGTCCTGAAAGGAATGTGAAGACAGACGAGGAACAGTAGTGGAGATGACCGCAGAAAACCCATTTCACACAGGACAGTCCATGTTTGCTGAAGGAATCACCAGCTCTACAAGAAGACCGAAGGCTGCCGAGCATGCCCTGCTTCAGACCTCAGGGGAGAAAAATACCTCCTGCGTTATGTGCCATGATCGTGGGCCCAGATCATGGGACGCAAGGCCCTTTTGCCCCCATTCTTTAATCACAGGAAAGGGCACGAGCTCAAATTCTGAGCCTCTGTGGGACTATCCTATCTCACAGCCAAAAAGCAGATGTACAGACACAGCTGGCAGTCACACACACAGACACATGAGCACGTGCGACAGGCAAAAAATGCACAGAAATGCAGACAACACCAAAGGTGAATAAAATTTGGAGGAGGCTAGTGATGGGGCTGAAAATGGAGCAAGCATCCGTGTGTGATCCTGAGAGGCTGGAGCAGCAGCAGGACAAGAGCTGTGTAGGTATGCACAGAGAAAGATGTGTGCAATGGAGGAGTTCTGATGCAGGGCAGATTTGGGTAAAGGAGAGAGCATGGCACAGGCTGGGGAGGAAAAAAGGAGAACAGGGAGCTCCAAGGGACAGAAAAGCTGGCATGTTTCAGCTGGTGGAAGGCATTAACGCAGGAAGTGAAGGATTTTAGCTGGGGAGTTCATGACTGGAAGTGGTGGAAGCAACAGGAAAGATGGGCAGGAAGATCAGCAGGATCTGTCCGTCACTTGCCAGCAGCGCGGTGAGTGTTGCCGCAGGCGGGCTTTGCCCCGGTGCAGCGAGGTGCCCTCCAGCAGCACCGCGCCCTGTGGGGACTTACGGCACGGTGTTGAACTTCCTGCGCAAAAGGTAGTCGATGACATCGGGGTCTGTCTGAAATAGCCTCCTTAGGATGTCACATTGCATTTCTGGAGAGACCTGGGAGGGATACACAGACACACTCGCTCATGGCATCTCCTCCTCTCTGGAGGAGGACGAGCAGAGGCAGCCAAGGACAGCAAAAGGACTCTGGGTCAATACGTGCTTACAGACCCACCATGTTTGTGTCATATCCACACACCTCCCAGGGGTCTGAGCAGGATCTCAGCCCCTGCTTTTCCTGTGCTAACCCAGGTCCTTTGGCTCCCTGCAGACCTGGCAATTGCTACAAGGCTTTTTGGGGACCTGAAATGTCACATTCCCATAGACCTGTAGGAAATGGACATTTCTGGTATTTCTTGGGAATTTCCCAGGTCCACTCCTAAAACCAGGGCCAGGAAGACTGCTCAGTGTATGCTCTTGCCAATCCAGGGGATTTCTGCCAGGGTTTCAAAACAGTTGCACAACCTCCACTGGGTTGTCCCTAAGGAGAACAGCCACTTCAGCTATGTGACCGCCTGGCACTCACCTGCATCGTGTCCCTTGGGGACTGCTTCAGAGTGCCTGAGACCACACGAAGCACCCATGGTGCTCGAGCCAGTGCCTTGCTGCACATCCTCAGGGGCTCTCCCACTCAACCACCGTACTCGCCTCTGAGCAACCCTGCCTGTGCTCGGGTACCACATTGCACCACTCTCCTTCTCCACCAGCATCTCCCACACTGGCAAAGGGAAGCATGGAGCCTGGAGAGGGGTCCCCAGTCTGTCATGCCTCCCTGGCACTCGCGCTGCAGCAGGGCAGAGTGGAGAGAGCAACAGCCAAGGCTTGAGGTCCACCTGGACAACCACGCAGAGCAGGATTTGGCCAGGAGAAGATGCAAGAGGCTCCTACTGCTGCCTGCAGGTGCCCTCCAGGGAAGGGTGGAGAGAGGATGGAGCCAGACTCTTCCTAGAGGTGGCTGGGCACAGGCCGAGGTGCAGCAGGGATGAGCTGCAGCAGGGACAATTCTGACAAGGAGAGAATTCTTGCCCTGAGGGTGGTGCAGCCCTGGGACAGGACCCAGAGAGGTCAGAGCTCTCCTTCCCTGGAAGTATGTAAACCCCAGCTGGGTGCAGCCCTGATCTAGCTTTGAAGTGAGCCCTCATCTGGTTGGTCTGGAGGCCCCAGAGCTCTTGTCCCATACGAACCTTTACATAAGTCTAAAAGATGCTTTGGGGAACCCCAGGTTGATGTGTCACCTAGGACAGGATGAGCACTCCTTGCCTCACACTGATGGTCCAAGTCATCCACTGAAGAGCAGATCTGAAGTGATCCCATTCTTCACTGCCATCATCAGCTCTCCCCACTGTTATAGCCTCCCCACATCTGCCTGAGGCTGTGGCATCTCCACTCCATGCCATCACCTTCCAGCTCCTTCCCTCTTCTAAGGTCTCCCATTTTTCCCTCTTCTTTCCCCCCTTCACTGGAACTTTGGGGCAGAAACAGTACTGAGGTGCCACTCCTGCAGTTGCTGTTGGCCAGTCGTTTCTCATCCAAAACAAGCTCAGTCAGATGTCACCAGGGTGGAAAGCGACAGAGAAGATGGGACTGGTTCATGGCATGACCCTCAGCTCTGCCATATGCCAGTAACAAACCATCCCAAATTAATATTTACACCTGCCATGAGGAATGAATCACATTTTCACAAGCTGACTCGAGTCACCTGCTGCTAAGTGGGGCTGTGAATACATCCTTCCTTCTGCTGCCATTAGAAGAGTTCAGAGGGGAAGGAAAAGTCTAGAGAAGCTGCCCTGAGAAAGCCTCACCTACCATGAACAAGGTCTGGTAGTGCTCAATCAACCTCTGGAGCACCAGTATGATGGCAGCACTATCTTCAAAGTTCATGGCACCACCATCTTTTTCTCCAGGCTTCTCTTTCTGAAGGATGTTGGGACCAAAGATTGTGGCCAAGTTTGAAACTGTCATTTTATTCCCAGGAATCTAGCAAGCAAGCACAAAAGGAAATTGCAGATTATAGATGCACTGGCATGAGATGTCCCAGGATAGCCTCACCCACCCCAGGACGAGCTGCTGAGTGAGGCCGGGGTGTTGATTTGGATCCAGTTTGGTCCTCTCCAAGCTGGTGGCAGGGCCAGCATGATGGGTTTGTGGTGTTGGAGCACACGCTCATCCCCTCCTTGCATCAGGGCCTCCATTCCCATCTACCTCACTTACACAACACCTACCAGAAGGTAACAACCAATACTTCTATGTCATCTTACAATATGGGACAAAACCAGTCTCTCTGAACCACGGAGAGACTTAGAGCTTGAATTGTCCAGAGAAACTACAATCAACCTCAATGCATGACGATAAGTCCTTCATGAAAGCTGAAGGTGGAAAACCAGAATTAATCCACAAAAAATGCCCCTTGCTCTGCCTACAGACACACAGCCAGGTCTCTCTGGGGTTACTGCAACCCAGAAAATCACTTAGCTGGACTGAGAGAAACCCAGACCTGCCACAGACAAGGGGATGCATCAACAATTCGGTTTTGCCAAAGGATTCACACGGGCTTGCAAGAAGCTCTGCTTGATTTTAACCAACGAACTCTGAGCAATCCCTTCTTCATGCACTTGACCCATTTGGGCCAACCTTACCTCCTGGCCATCAGGGCCCCAGGAGCTCTCGGCATGCCGGGCCACCTCGCTGAGGAACCGCAGGAGCCGGTGCAGCGTGTCGCTATGGCAGGGGGGCAGCAGGAAGAGCAGCAGCTGAAGAGCAGCCAGCTGCGACGGACCCTCCATGGCTAGGCAGAGAGCAGCCCGTTAGTTAGTGCGGTTCCCATCCCACTAGGCACTTCCAGCTGGACAGCCCTCTTTTACATCCATGGGAACGAGCTCTGAGGGAGCCAGACTGGCGTCTTACCCTTCATCCTGTCCATGCGAGGATAAGCACTCAGGCTGCGACATGATTGCATTTGGTATTTTATAGCCCCATAGTCAAAGACTGTCCTTGACCAGAGGGATTATAATCCAAATATCACACACACACACACACAAAAAAAAAAAAAAGCACAAACTACAGCAACTGCACTTGGCAGTGCCAGGCAGCACATCGCTAATCCCACTGCTGTCAAGAAGTTTTGGCAAAGAGTGGTAAGGAAGGATCTAGGAGCCAAACGTTTGAAAAATTGTACATGCTGTGATGTGAATTTTCATGGATTCACCCTACAGTGCACATGCAGTTCAGGGCCATTCAGCCTTTTTTATTAACTGTATCAGCAAGGGAAAAGAAAGTCACCTCACTGCAGTGATAGTGATGCTGAGCTGACAAGGGAGGACAGGGAGACAGCAAACACTCAGCCAGCCAAGGCTCAAGAGAGTGCCTAAAAAAGAAAAAGGAGGATATGATGCAAGAGGGACATTCAAAGCTCTGTGTGATGGATGGCAGGTCAGGAAAGAGCCGTGGATGAGGGACTGCGTTGTCCCATATCCTGCTCTGGTGCTGGATGTGAGGGGAGGCTCCTTAGATCACTTCTATAGGGAGAATTGGCAAGATCTTCTGGTTCAGGTGTGAGGATCACAAACCCAGTGTGAAGATCCGCTCAGATCACACACCCTAGCAGTGAGAAGAAAATGGGCAATGACAGTAAGCGTGCAGTGGAGTATGTAACTAAACTGCAGCCCTGCAACCTGCTGAAAGTCATGTCCACCACACAGCTGGATGGGCTCAAAAAGTTGCTGGGCAAGCAGCTGGAATAGAAATCTACTAATGGCCGTAAAATGTTAACAAGAGTTCAGGCTCCAGTTACTTGGAGACCACTGGAAGGTGGAATATTGGAGAAAACAACACTGTTTGTACACATTCCTCCAAGTAAGAGACCCTGGTTGCTCCTGGAAATGGGATAGCAGTCCAGACCAACTTTGCTCCAGCAACATGTGCCCACCAATGTGTCAAGCCTGGAAGACATGGCTGTAGCCTGTATGCATCCAAAAAATATATATATTTCAGCATTGTGAATATTCTGCAGTTCTGCTTGGCTTTTTGGGAAAATGGCAAAGGCAATCTTTATTAACCTTCTCATCTCCCAGAAATAAAAAAGAGAAACCTATGTTTTAGCCAAAGTAACACCAATTTCCACTGGAGAAGGCATAGAGAAGGCAGTTCCTCTGACAGTTCCTAAGCATTTGCTTTACACTGTGCCCTAAAAGTCCTTAGATGACAAAGGTGCATCATTTATTCTTCTTTGTTGATGTGGAAGCAGAGATTCAAGGATTTGGATTTGGAGAATCTAATCTAAGGAGAGAAGGATGACAAAAGGGAAGCAACGAGATGGTGAAGGAGACCAAGAAAGACTGATGCTGGAAGCTGTGGAGACTGCCTAAAAACTCAGTCACCTGAAATACGGAGGGTAGGGGGACCTGGGCAGAGGATTTGCAAAGACACCCTTACAGGCAGTACAAACTGCTGGGCTGAGCTCCTGCGCAGCACGCTGAATTGTGCTGGGACCTGGTACTGAGCCAGGTAATTGCATGAGAAGAAAATTCCCTTTTTTTCCTTACAAAACCAAACGTGGTGGGTGGACTGTGCAGAGTGAGAAAAACACACCCCAGGTACTCACAGGCTGTGCTGAGGAAGGCTGCATAGAGCTCTCTGGGAATCAGTGAATCCGGCATGTCCCGAAGAAACTCTTTGAGCAGAGCAGCCACATCATGAACGCTTTGATGCTCATCTAAGAAAACATCCAGTCCTTGATCAAATTCCTCCCTCAGCTTAAAGGTGGAGGAAAGGAGAAGAATAAAAGCAACAGTCAGTTATTCCTCTTTATACAAGTCATGCTGTCAGGATCTGTCCTTGTACAGAGCTACTGCAACACCAGGACAGGAGGGTTGGCTTCTCCCAATGTCCCCCTGATACAGGGCACCCCCAAAAAAAGGCATGCCAGAGACCAACAGCCTGCTGCTGCCCAGAGGATGGAACACAGGACCAGAAGGAATTCCTGGCTGGTGAAGGGAGCCCGGGGGGGGGGCTCTGAAGTGCCAACCAGGGGATGGAGGCTCATCTGCTAAAGGCAGCTTGGAGACATGAAGCCTGCTCTCCATGACTGGGAGAAGGACCCAGCAGCAGGTTACAGGTTGTCTGTGATCCAGCATGTGCCTGAGATATTTTAGACCTCTCCATGTCAATGTCTGCTTTATTCATTCCCCACCCACACAAGCATCTGTCCTTTGGATGCGGTACTGCTACAAAGGACGGAGTAAATGTCTCACTTTACCTGCTGAACTCTTTTCTTGGAGCTCCCAACACGGAAGATGCCCACAGTTTGGAGACCTGGGAGACAGACAGGTTAGTGCTCTGCATTCCCACAGCCCCCTGCCACCCGACTAGTCCTCGGAGCGCCTTAACACCATGGAAGTGGTTCTCTTGCACTGCACGCGAGGCAGTGCATCCTTCCCCGCTGCTGGCAGAGGGGGTAGAAAGAAAGGTTTTTGGAGCCATAAGATTTTCTGGGGTTGTCTGTGGGTCAGGGAGGAGGTCTCATCTGTACAGTCACTCTGAGCTGGATGCTGGATTTGCAGGGGGAGTTAAGGTCAGAGTGCACCAGGAGATGGGTCACTGATACACACAGTGACATTCACTTCTCAGTGCAGACACTACACCCAGCTCAGAGGGCTCTCCCTGGGTGGCTTTTTGGGAGCATGCCCTGCCCCAGGAATCACCTGCCTCCTCACATCTCGGGGAACAGCCGGGCCAGAATGTCCCAGCCCACCACCCAGGATGGGTTTTACCAACCTACTGTGGGATGGACCATCTGGCTGGAGAGACGTGTGTATTTACCGTGCGTTTCAATGTGTTTGCAACATCTGTCCACAATCCGCGGGACTTGCCGGGTGATGGGGTTGAGGCTCAACATCTTTTTCTTGCCCAGGCTTCTCCGTGGATCCAGCTCGTGGGGGTGTGACAACTGCAGTGCCTCCAGCAGCTTGGAAGTGTTGTCACTCAGGTCAGTGATGGAGTCCACGGACATTGCCCCCTGAGGTGGAGCAGAGGTGATTCACAGGGTGGCAGGAACTACCCCACAAGATCCCCATACACCATCACTGCCATGACCTCAGAAGTTTGCAGGAAAGGGAGGCATCACCTCCAAAGGAACATAGAGGTCTACAGAGCCTGGCTGGGGTTGCAAGAGAACCACAGAGAGACTTTTCATCTCCCATGCATTCGTTTATGTGCACTGCTCCTAGTGTGAGGTGTTTCTAAACGCAGCCTTCCTACAGGGGCAGACCCTACACCCCACACAGACATGGGGAAAGAGGAAACATCCCCAAATCTTTCACCTTTCACTGCGTAATATACTGGATTTAGTTACCTGTATTGGAGCCGCTTTACACACGTGGTTACAGGCACTTAGCAAGAGGCAGGCGTGGGACTCTACTCCAAAGAGACAAGGCAAACCAAACCCAGCCTGTTACCCACCTCCCCTCACAGGAAACAACACTAAAGCCAAGAAAGTGGCCAAGGCTGACAGGCCACCCCATCTTCCTTGCCCTTTGATGCAAGGGTAGTCAATACTGCAAGCAGACCAGCTCAGTGGCACAGCTGATGTCCCCACAGCAGCAAGGGAGCCAACATGACCCACCATTGACGGCCACAACTTCTGGTGGGAATTTCACAAGCGCGAGGCCCAGTCTCCAAGACGCAATGCAATGGAGGAGAAGAAAAATCCACGTGACTGATGACGAATCACTTCCTATCCCTATCTACCTTTGGCTACCTGGGATGTCCTTCGGGTAACCTTGGCTCCATAAGAGCTAAGCTAGTGTCCCACCCCTCACAGTCCATCTCTTGGGGGAAGTAGGGACATCCCATTTCCCCGAGGACAGACTGGGACCAACCCAGCATGCAGCACGAATAACTCACATTCATTAAGAAAAGACCCTGGGAAACCATATTTATTGCTGAAGTCAGAGCCTCCCCCCCAACCTTCAGCACCATCACAGTGCAGCCCAGTTTTGCAAACGTACCCTTCGCTGGCTCCAGGAGCTGTTGTTGAGAAAAGTTGGAGAAAACGACTCCTCCAGGAAGACCCCGCAGGGTACCAGGCCACAGCTCATGCCCGTCGGGGTCCTCTTCTGCCTCTGAGCCCGAAATCTTGTCACTGTCGCTTCCACCTCCAGGCAGAGCCGGCGGCTCTTTTTCACTTCTTCCTGCAGTTGCTTGTAAGCACGATCATTGGCAATGACTTGGAAGAGTGGGATCCCAAAAGTCTGAGGAGAGCAGTCTAGGGAAAAACATGGGAGAAATGGAGAAGTATCGCTAGCAGGAAAAAAAATGACAGGGAGCTGCACTGGCACAGCCCAGCTGCCAGGGACACACGTGCATGCCTGGATAAAATAATTAACCGACAGAAGGGAATACCAGTAAAGGTAACCACCAGCAGAAGAGTGAAGAGGACAATGTACAAAACTGATTCGATACATGACAAGGAGTTCTGTAGCTTGAATCCTGGATGGCAGTCCTGTAACTATCAGTGCCCTTGCATGCCCTGTCCCCTCCTGCTCCCTGCTCCTCCTCCGGCTCCCCAGGAGCCTGGAATGACTGGGGTGGGTGGGAAGAGCATCCGCAATGACCCTGGGCAAACCCAGAGGGGAGCTGCTGCCCCTGGAAAGCCCCGGGGCATTGCGTGGTGGGACTCAGGGTGCTGGGCAGTCAGGGAGCTGAGCGGGGAGGGCACGGCGTGGGAGATGGCGTGCTGGAGGAGAAGGAAGGAGATGCAGGGGAGCTGGGAGGATGCCAGGAAAACTGGCCTCCATCAATGTGCTTGTTGCAGCCTGTCCCAGTTTTTCCTGAACCTTCCTTCCTTTTATTGTTTACAGACTCATGAAGATGCCATAGCATCTATGAAGTGGAGACTTCATAAATCACCAGAAATATTTGATACAAAAGATTCTTACCAAATTATAACCTCCAGATTTCTACAGGATTTGCATCAGCTGTGTCTGTTCAAGAACAGTCTTGGTATTAATGGCATTTTCCCCAAATAACTTTCCCCCTCCATACCTCCTTGCAGATACAAGGAGAGCTCTCCTTACTTCCAGCCTCCACACCACCCTGGGCCAAGGGGTTTTGCAACTGGAGTACAAGCCACAAATCCATTTAGTAAAATCAGACTGCTGCTCAATGATTTCCTTGAGCGGACTTTGTACTGGTGTGAAGAAAATTAATAAGTGCTCATTCCCAGCTGGCTGTGCTCTACAATTCTGGTTTCCCCAGGTTTGTGGCCAACGTCCTTCAAGGGACAATAAAACAGAACTCGAAGCAGCAGGACCAGGGGTAAAATGGGCAGATAGAAATATTCATATGTGTACATATTTACAAATGCACAGTCATGCCCACACATATTTCATCCACACACATATGCATTCCTTCCAGACCCTCTCATGCTTGTGCACGTATTGTTACACCCCACTCTGGAGAACAGCAAAACAACATGGGACAAAGCACCTTGCTGAATTTGGGCACCTCCCAGCTCAGCCCCATCAAAAATCACCAATTCTGTTTGAGAGCAGGGACCAAAACCTGGGTAAAAGGGAGGCTGCTCACCTTTCTTCTCCTTTGAAAAGCTCTCCAGTTTCTGGCGGATAGATTTACTGCCCTTAGGTCCAACTACAAGGAGAAAAGAAAGCAAAGGTTCTGCATCATTAGGCTGGTTTAGTACAGTCTCCCCTTAAAGACGTTTGCCTTTCTGCACCCTCGCAGGCAGAGCATGGCCACAGGCACCTCCCACAGGCAGAGGGATGCTGTGGTTCTGACGTGGCCGTGGCCCAGAGAGGATGCATGAGGGCATGTGGGATGGCACGGTGGGCATCGGCTACCTGGGGGCAACAGCCCCAGAGGTGGCCACCATCCTCCCAAAGTGGAGGAAGCGACCCCTCCACACCCAGGCAGCTGGACCCCATGGCACCAAACCATAGTCGTGGGTTAAAAGCACCCCAGCTGTGGGATTCACCCCACCTGGCTCAGACCACAGCCCTACAAACGTCTCTCCATCAGGGTTTACTGATGCCTTACTATCCAGATGTGCAATCCAGCAGTGCACAAAGCTACAGGTCAGGGCATATGAACCATCAGGCAGCCAGAAAAGTAACTGGCCTTCCAGAACAGAGTCAAAATGAACCACAGCTGATCTTTCTGGTGGCATCTGAGCTTCCCGTGCACTGCCAGAGGAAATGCCTGATGCTGCAACAGCTACCAAATGCGGTCTGTGCATGGGATGCGCTGGGAGACTGCGGTGAGTGGCCAAGACCAGCCACCAGCAAATGGGTTCTCACACATGAAAGGGCAGTGGAAAAACTTCAGCTGTCCAAAGGCTGTAGCTTAAAACTGTTCTGGCCACCTTTAAATTCTGCGCCTATGTTATACAGGACTCTGTATTAATGATGATGTCCTAACAATCACTTAATGACTCAGAAAGCTACCCTAAATCATCCTCAGAGGTCTGGTCTTGACACTGGAAAAAGGAATCCAGCCCCAGAAAAGCTTTTATGAATGTTTTACAGAGCATAGACAAATAAAGTTAGACAAAACACATACCGCCAGAAATCCCGTACTGATCCTGGAAAGGCAAGCCCTGCTCCTAAGTATTCCCCACGTTGCACATCCAGGAACAGCAGTCAGCAGCAATGAACTGAAAACTCACTCACTGCCCACCCTAAATCCTTCCAGGACACATCACCCTAATCTGGCTTGTGGTCCTTATTCCTGAGGAATTCTCTTCCTAGAAATAGCTTATATAGTTGTTTGGGTTATTTTGTAACATTTAGAAGAAAGCTATGAAAGTTGGTATGAACAACATGTGCATAAAAGAGTAGCCTACATTAATTATTCTGCAGCACGATATGTGTTGTTTCATTCAAATGACCAGATAGCAGGAAGATGAAGAACAGCCTGGAGACAAAAAGAAAACAGCCAAGGAAACAAAAGGCCAACAGAACTCCAGTTTCAGCATAGAGTTAGGAGGGTTGACACAATGTGCTGAGCCTGAGCATCAGCATAAGTCTCCACTCCTAAACAAACCATGAGGCAGCAGATAGTAAAGAAACCATCAGGATTCCCCTGCCCAGAAAGCCTGAGCTGGTATCTCCATGACAGAGTAACACATATGATCCGCTGCAAAGCTAGGACATGAGGACAACTTCTTTTCACTGAGATGCATTACAGCAAGCTTGATGCTGTGCATCCTTCAGAGATTTAATCTTTCTTGGTCATCTCCTGCCCAAACCACAGACTTGTTCCTGCAGTCTTGGCCAAAATGAGATTTAGTGCCCATGACATGTTTGCTCTGTTGCTCAGGAGGATCACCCTGAGGGAGGCTGTTTGCTGAAAGGTCTGAGATGCTGCAGAAGTTTGTTGGGATTGAATGAGGTAAGGGACTGTCGGAAGGAAAAGAGCAGCCCAGAGGGTATCAAAGCCGAAGGTTGCCCCAAAGGATGGTTCACAAAGGGATGCACACTCCCTGATCTGCATCGTCTAGGTATCTGGAGATATGAGGATTAAAAGAGGTGCTGAACACTTTTTCCTTGAGGAAAATAGTAACAACCGTGCAATGGCTGTTTATTAAAGAAAGCGGGAATTTCACATTGGGTAGATGTTGGGGAGCAAGTACAGACAGGTGGATGGACTCAAATGGAGAACATGCAGCCCAAATTCAGGCATTTCCAAACATTATGAACTTCCCTTTAAAATACTGGGATAGGAAAATGACGTTGCAGGTGCAATAGTTTCATAGCTAATCCTCAGCATCTCGCATTGACTCCCAGCCAACTAACTGCAAAAAAAGCAACTAGCAGGTAGAAATCTAAAGGGTACAAAGATAGACAAAAGGAAGGAGAGATTCCCTGACAGCAACTGCTTCCTTCAAAATGCAGGTGATCATGAGAGTGATGTCCAAAATACACACAAGGATGAGATGAGGACTTTGCAGTCACCTGCACTTATCCCGCAGCAAGGGAGGAGCCCATCGGATGAAATGCAGCATGTTTAACAGCAAGGAAGGAAAGACTTTTTTTTTTTTTTTTTGCACTGCACAGTTCCCTAGAGAAGCTGCTGCTGCAGGGTGTCACTGAAAATGGGGTCACAACAGCTCAAAATAAATAAAATAAATAAATAAAAAAAAAAGAACCAGGATGTTTGTCTGGGGTGGCTGGTGCTGCAGCCCGGGGGCAATGGGAGTTCTGGGAATGAGAGGGGAGCTTTCTTTCTGTTAATCTCCTTGAAGCTATTTCATTGCATGAAATCTTCCAAACATTAATTAAGACAGGAAACTAAACTCAGATGTCGCCCGAGTAAGTACTTGCTGTCCAGTATGAGGTTGAGGTTGGGCGTTAGGAAATGCTCCTTCCCTGAGACAGAGATGTGCGGGGGCTCCATCCTTGGGAGGTCCCAGCCCCAGCTGCCCTGGGCTGGTGCTGGTGACAGCCCTGCTGCCAGCAGCTGGTGGGGCTGGAGACCCCTGAGCTCCCTTTGCACCCGCACTGCTGGTACCACGCGACCCTAGGGCTGGTGAGCTGTAGGCATCTCCTTCCTTACTGGGATGCCAAAATAAGGCCCAGGGCAGAGGAAGCATTGCAAGCTGGTCTGTCCACTCTTGAGTAACGAGTAAATTGGGGAAGGAGTCAGCTGATGCCCAACTCGCTGTGCTTCCTTGGTTCAGTGTGTAGACATCAGGGGACGCAGGCAGCTATGGGAACCCAGACAATGCCTGTATGTCTATGTAGGCCAGGACAGGGGAGCTCATTCCCTGTGGAGCTTCTATATTTATCTGCCCATTAATTTCAGCAGCACTTCTTGTAACCTTGCATAAGCCCCATCCCAGCATGAGGACTTTGTGCTGGACATTAATCCAAAACCAAAAGCCTGTTCCATCCCAATGGCATTAAGATAGTCCCAGTAGAAGACCTTGCCAAGTCATATTGCATCTGGTTTGGATTAGGGGGATCAGAGGCAGACAACAGGCGAGGTCATATTCTCACACTCCTATGGACACACAAACCCTCCTCGAAAGGCTGATTAGGCCTTCGAGGCTCAGACCAAAACAGGGAACAGCTAATAAAATGGACCAAAATGTGTCACAAATGTCTTTCCATAAACATCATCCCATGTTATGAAGTGTGGGCATGGGGATGAGTAGCAATGACGGCTCAGACCTCAGCTTCCCCTCAGCAGGTCCGTCCTCTCCCATCCTCTACCTTTAGCCAGGCTGAGATCTCCAACAAGCAGCTTCTTCTGCAGCTGGTAGAGAGCAATCTCTTGCAGACTGGCTCTTTCCAACTCCGAAAGGCTGTGCAGGGCCACAGGCTGCATTTTGGTGCTTTGTCCTGGCAGAAGAGCTGAGATAAAAGGTCCTCTGAAAAACATATGTATATATAAAAATAGAAGAGTCAGGAGCACATTGCGGAGATGCCTGCTTTAGGAGAGAAGCTGATGAAAATGCCACAGGGTGTCTTTGCAAGTGCAGGAGACACTTGGCCCTCTTTCACCTCTCCAAAGAGCCAGTTGATCTGCAGGTGCCCCAGCCACACCATCTCACTTTGACCTTCCAAGCAAAGGCCTTGGAGGCATCAGGGAATACGTGAGGGAACCCAGCCCTGGCTCTGAAGACCCTACAGGCTCCCTGAGGCACCTCACTGCTTGGCAGAGTAGCCAATTCTAGCTGCCATCTGTTTTCACATGAAGCCCAACACCAAGAGGCTCACATACACAAGACGGGGCACATCCTGGCCAGCCAGAGTAGGGACTGTGGTCCTGATGCTGGGACTTGGCCATTCATCACCATGGGAATATAGTTCCTGGCTGGCATCAGCCTCGAGACCACGCTCCACGTGAGCGGAGTCAGGATGGAGGCAAGTGCAACCATCTCCTTACCAAACCTAGAAGGCACAACGTGTTCCAAAGCGCAACAAAAACTCGTGCGAGGAAACGGCAGTAAGCAGCCCTTCGCCTGCTTGGTCTGACACCTTATCTAACACGCTTCTCCCTTCCCACCGCGGAGCTGCTCAGCAAACAACAAACACGTGGAGCAAGGGGCTCCATCCCAGCGTGTCCTCATGTTGTGCCCACAGACCTAACCCTCAGCTGCAGGTTTTGGCAGCCACGTTGGGACCAACTCTGGATACATTCAGATGCGGACCTTCTTCGCCCTCCTGCCCCGCTAAGAAGTGGCACCTAACAAAAAGCTCCTGGCTGTTGCGGCAGCCTGAGCATTTCCCAGCTCCCTCCAGACACCCGCCTTGCTTTGCCCCTGCCCTCCAACGATCTCCACCAGATCAGGGGGACCCGAACCTTTTGGCATTATGTTAACAGGTCCCAGCAGCCCATCTTCATGCAAACCAGCTGCTCCTGGCCAGCCCCTGACTGCAGCTCAACACAAGCAAAACCATGGGCTCCGGGTGGAAAGGGCTTGGGACGATACCAGCCTCGAACTGCTCTTTGGAGGATGATGTGCGGATATACACCCCTCCTCTCCTTCACCCACACCCCACCACACACTGGGTGCCAAGGTTTAAGGAATAACTGAGGAGCGGTGACCTCCTGAGAGGGCCTGGAATGGCTCAGACTCGGGCTGGTTTACGGCGGCTGTTCAGCCTGGGGACGCCGGGGCTGCACAGACGCTGCTGCTCCCTCTCTCCTCCTACAGCATTGCTCCATCAGGCAGGGAGAGGCTGGACAGATGCTTTCCACTCTGCAGAAAGGCGGGCATAGCAGTTTCCCTCCAGGGTGAGTGAAGACAGCTTTGGGTTTTTGTTTTTTTTAGTCATAAAAAACTTCTGAAACCTAAAAAGCATCACACATCCCACTAAATTAGACTTACAGCCGCCTTTTATTCACAAGCTCTTCTTCCCTGCCTTTTCCCCCCATTTTAAATTGGCTTATTTCTTAATTTAATACTTAATGCTGAGCTTCAACTCTTGTAAATTGGACACTTCCAGCATCGCCGAAGCCTCAACGATGCCTTTACCCCCAGCACTGGCTGGACCTGCAGCCCACAGCCCCGCGCAGGTCACGGCCAAACACCGAACGCCCCGTCCCCTCTCCCGCATCTTTGGGGAGCTCTCCCTGTTTTTTGCAGCCTCCTGGAGAGGCCACGCAGGGATCCACACCGGCTCCCAGCTCCTCGCCCTGCACTAACCTGGGTGTCCCCAGCCTGCCGCAGTCCCGCACCCTGCAACGCCTCTCCGGCACCCAGAGAACCCACAGTCCAAAGAGCAAAAAGCAGCAGTAAGCGGAAGAAAGGACTGAGGTTATCAGCATGTGCACAGAAAAGATGTGGTCAGAGTACAGGCTCCGAAAGGAGCCTTCCCAAAGACAGCTTTAAGGCAATAATGAAAAATAAATGCCTGGAAATCCCCTAAAGCCAGTGATAAGGGTGAGAACACGCAGGACCGTGACGAGGCAGTCGGCGCAGGCTCTCGGATCAGCCTCAGCACAGCGCTGGCTGCCCACCTCCATCCCCTGTGCCCGGGGAAGGCTGTTGTCTGGGGCAGTGTTTATTTTGGCCAGGTTTTCAATTTCTAAAGATATTTAGAAAGTTACATAAATTTAACAAAAAAAACAAACATAAAAGAGTTGTTATGAACTCCCCAGAAGGGCACACCAAAAGGGAATTCAGCTAAAGACAAAGATATTCTTGAAACATTTGACATTTATTACAAAAGCTACGTGCCTCAGCAGGGTCGTGGTGACAAACATGAGATGCAGCATAGCTAAGCCGCCTGGCTCAGCTCAGTATCTCAGGCCAATTAAAACTGGGGTACCTGGGTGCCCATGACTGTCTCATACACTGGACTTGGGCGTAAAACACCCAGGAAAAGCTGGTGCAATCCTACTTACACAGCAGCTAATCCTGCAGACAGCCAGGTGTAGCACTGACCCCCACCTGGAGTTTGGAGCTCAGGGGATGCATTAGCAAAAGAGCCAGAGAGTCACAATACCTGGTTAAATTTAGGGTGAGGCACAGCCCATGGACGCATTCATGCCTTGCTTGAAAAGGGGCTTTTTCATTATTAAATTACTAAACAACATCAGGAACTGTTCTTTAGGCTCTGCAGCTTGCTTTGGCTGCCCCTTAGCTTTCTGCCCCTCCATGTGCTCCCTCCCAAGCTCAGCAATCAGCCTTGAATGCAATACATGGCTTTTTATAACTTTCATCCTGCAGAAAAACACATCTGTGGAAGGGAGGAGGAGCCCTTTAGGAATGTATTTTATTTATGTCTCAATGGGGCTGCATGTAAGAGGTCAGTCTTAAACTAAAATAACTAACTAGTCCTACCAAGCTTTGCAGACAGAGATCCTGGGACATGAGCTCCCCTGGGATAGCCTGGGTGGGAGAAGGGGGCACAGATAAAACGTTGGCTTTGACAGGCAAGAACATCTCCACTTGCCAGCAATAGTTCAGGTGTTTCTGCCACACCAGAAATGAGGGACGAGCAGAAGCAGTGCCTGAGCAGGAACCTCCCGGCAGGACAGGAGAAACTCTGCTGCCAGCGGATGCTGCAGATGGACAGACAAGCCCCTGAGACAGACACACTGAAAGAAATTACTTTTCTGCAGGTGAAGCTCACAGATCCAGGCAGAGCCCACATTCACAGCCCCTGCCCAAGCCAGAGGGATGGTTGGAGCAGAGTCACGGAGGATGCAGCTGCCTTGGGGCAAGGAGGAGGAAACCTGATTAGGAGAGGGAGCAGAGCAGAGGGAAAGCAGGAAGGAGAAGTCAGGGCAAGCTGCTGCTTATCTGGCCCTACTGTAAGCGCTACGAGAATAGCCCTATAAAATGCCACCATCGCCAGCTTTCTGACAAACTCCTGCTTCGACTGTTAACCCCGAAAAAACTGGCCTTAATTCTTGCAACAAGCATGTATTCACACTCGTGGGAGGAAGCTAGATGGGGACCACCGCCGACAACTTCAAACTCCCTGAGGTGGGTGATGCCCTGCAGAGCCCCGTATGGCTGCGGGGTGGGCAGGAGTTGGCAGGAGAGCTCGCTCCAGCCTGGGCAGGCACCGGTGCTCCCCACAAGGAGGGAAACGTCAATACGCAGCAGGGGCAAAAGCCAGAGTACCGCAAATCCTCCTTCAGAGGGGGATGTCGTAGAAAAAAAAATCTTATTAAAAAACAGAAATAAAATGCCTTTCACTGGGAGCATTAACAGGGCAATTCCTCTCTGCAATGACTTTCCCTGCTTATTTTTAGGACTAGGGCTTATTTAAGGAAATCTCATGGGAAAAGCTCAGCTCAGCTGCCCCTTCTATTCCTGGGGAGCTGCAATTGCTCCTCCATTTTCAGCAGCAAAGTTACTCTCTCCCCAGCTGCAACAAAGGGCTGACATTTACCTTCCTCGTTTCCTTCTCGCAGCACAAGCAGAGGTAGCCTGGGCTCCCTTCTCTTCCTTCGAGACGATGGTTTTCAAAGCAGTGTCTCCACTGTGTCTCGCGTGGCCCTGTAGAGCGGGCGGGAGAACCTTCTCTGCCTGCTGGCGGGAGGAGAAATGGAGAAGTGATGGAGAGGAGACACTGCAGCTGAACACGGCCGAGGGGAGGAGAGGGGTGATGAGAATGTGAATTTTCTGCCAAAAGAAATGAAAGCCAGAAACATTGTCGTGTGGAGAGAGGGGGCAGGGTTACATGGGAAGGAACAGCACTTCCCACGCCTGACAGCGTTTGTGCCTTGGCAGGGGATCAATCATTGCTCAATCAATCTATCTCCTCTACCCCCATACTTTCCCCACTTTTATCTATCAGTAACTAGGGCACCTACCAAAGCATGAGCTGTTCCGGCAGATGAAACCTGAAAGAGAAATTTGCTGCCTGGGTGCTGGTTGATGAGGGCCAGTGGATGGTTTTCACCTTGGCTCTCCATGCAGACATCTCAGCTGCTCCATCACAGCAACTTCACAACGACCAAGTCTCCAATGCAGGCAGGCACGGGCAGGCTGGGCCACACACATGGCTGCCCTCTGCACCCAAAATGGGTCTGAGGTACCACAGGGGTCCCCTACCTTTGAAGAGCTCACAGACCTGATGGGGTAGATGTACAGCTAGCATCTTATACAACGTGTCATACATGGGGGGTTGCAGACCCTCCTAAGAGCCTTACAAACCTACAGCAACCCGCAAGACAGGCGTGTTAACACCCAAAATTGGCACCTCACTGCACGTCAACATGCCCATGAGCACCTCAGGCACCGCAGCCCAGCTCTTGGTCCATGACATGGTGATGATAGGGGTGCAGCAGCACGTTCCCTTGGCCACAGCTGGGGAGAAGCTGAGCTGAGGACACGGTTGCAGAGCCCCGGGAAGTCATCCAGTGACTGCTCCGAGGGGATGCATGCAGCTCAGAAGAGAGTGACTGCCAGTGTGAGGTTTAATGAAGGACCATCTCTGCTCCCATGCCCAAAGAGAAGGGAAACATCTGCAGCCCCTGCCTGTGCTCCAGACTTGCCCACCGAGATGCACGCCAGGTCACGGCACTGGGGTGACAAGCCTCATCTAGGACTTGTCTCACTGCTGCTGATGCTAAGAGCTTTCCTCTTAGCAAAGGGTCCTCCAACCCCCCCGAGGACTCAGATGTCCCTCAACAGCTGGAGCTGCTGTCTGGTGCCAGGCAGAGTCCTGAATGAGATGTCCACTCACTGGTGGCCCTCCCATCCCCAGTGGGATTGCTAGCATGAGCTTCCACGTAGCATCACCCGTGAGCGCGAGGCGATTCCTGGCTCCATCCCTCCAGGACATTGCAGTCCCTCACCATGTTCTGCTAGCACTCGGATGCCCTCACCATGACACATCCCACCCCAGGCCCAGCTCTCATAGCTCCAGAACATCTTTCTCCAGGAAGGTCTGGGTTATCCGCAGGCTCCCTTTTAAACTAGACACCTCCCCTTCATTTGGGACCCGACTCTGCCACTGCCTGCTGCCCGAGGCATCTCTGCATCTCCTGACCCAGCAGGCACCGGCTGCCTCCAGCCAACTTGCTTCCCTCCCTGTGGCAGTTGCATTTTGAGAGGCCACAGACAGGCTTGCAGCTTCCTCCAAAACATGCAGCCATTGCACGAGAAGCCCCTTTGCAGGCTGTCGCACCTTTGTGGAGGCTGCCGAGCTCCCGTTTTCTCTGTGCATCACCTCATTGCCCATCTTTGTCACCAAGTATAAACTGGTGTTGCTGTGCTGCACCAGACATCCACCCCAAACACTGCCATAATCAGCAAACTCCATCTGCTTTGAAGAAGGAAGGAGGTGGTCACGGACCTTGAATTCACTGCCTGTTGAGTAAAACATCAGAAGAGGCTGGAGAGGAAGCAGGGAGCGTTTCATAGCTGTTTGTGGCTAATCACTTGCTGGCCCACTATTTATGAACGCTCTTGAAATTTACTACAAGGACAGTGAAGCCCCACGTTGGCAGAGGACTTGGGATGGAGCACCTCTTTTCCCGTAGCAGCAACGTAAGGTAGGTGAGAAAAAGAAAGCAGCAGGGCCAAGATTTGCCCATAAAAAATGTTTATTCCTTAAAAATACAACATTCACCTGCAGTGACACAACTATTCAGAACATTTCTTTAGAAGGGTTTTCATCTGCTTCCAGTGTAGTAAGCCTTCAGCATCAGAAGCAAGAAGAGCAGGCAGCCCCACCTGCGGGCAGCCCGGTCCTGACAGAAAGGTTCCTTTCACCCATTCCTGCTGTCTGCACCCAAGCAAGCTGTGCACGGGGTCTTCGCCCGCCGCTCCAGCTCCAGGAGGCACCCACTCCCAGAGCTCTCTCTAGAGACAGGGAGGGTTTGGTACCTGCAGTGCATTCCACTTGCCTCCTCACTGTCCAGGGAGCCCATCTGCAGAACGGATTTCTCCTGGTGGCAAAGAGCACACAAGGTTTCAGGGAAACCTCAGTCCCTCTGGAAGGGCCTTGGTAAAGAAAGCCTGGAGAGGGGAAGAAGCAGGATCCAGGACTCATCTGGCCCTTACTTGCTTTTACAGCACAGAGCCATTGCTCTGTAGGTCCCAGCTCCACTCCCTCCCGCTGCCCCACAGAACAACCTGCCTGGTCCACCATGAGACTGCAGAAGACAGCGTGACTCGGCCACGCTGTAGAGGAGTTCCCCCCCAGCCACACCAGCTCACACAAGATGGGTCTCTTGCTGGCCAAGATGGCCTGTCCAAATCACAACTCCCACCCCATACCCTGCAGCCGACACTCTGGAGGACTAGAGCCTAATTAGTCTATCTGCTGCATTAGCTTCCACATTTTCGGTTAAATCCAGCCACCACGCCCTGCTCATCCAGCTGATCTCCTCTGCATGCAGAGTCAAGGACATGCCTTTCCTGACTCCTGTGTGCTCTGACCATGTCTGCCCTCTGGGCTCTGAAACAGTCCAGTCTTCTCAAGTTTCTTTCCTCATTTTCCAGAGAGGTCTCTGCTGAACAGGCTACCCTGTCCTCTCTCCACCTGGCTGAACATGGTGACTTAAGGGATAGGGGGGAATAGCAACAAGTTCCTGCCTGGAGAAGCCGGTGTGTCTCCTCCATGACCACCCACCTTCCCAGGTACCCTTGCATAATAGGTACGAGGCTCTGCAAGTGGAACTGCACAAAAATGAGGATGATGGTTCATCTAGGTTGGAAGAGCCACCAAGGTTAAGTCGACCTATGCCCGGTGTCAAAACTGCTTCCATAAAGTAGAAAAGACAGGTCATTGTCATAGGAGACTACTTTCAGAGGGGAACAGAAGGCCCAGTATGCAGACTGGACCCACTTCTTAGGGAAGTCTGCTGCCTCCCTGGGGCCCAGGTTAAAGACGGGAAGAGAAAGCTTCCTGCCCTGGAAAGGCCCTCAGATCATTATCCATTATTGATTTTTCAGGTAGGCAGCGGTGAAGCTGGAACAAGAAGTCTGAGGGCAATCAAAAGAGACCTCAGAGCCTTGAGACGACTGGTTAAGGGATCAGGAGCACAGACAGTGTTCTCCTCTATCCTTCCAGTTACAGGGAATGATGAGGGGATAAATAGGAAGAGCCAGCAGATCAATACCTACCTCCAAGCCTGGTGTCACTGGCAGAATTTGGCTGGTTTTGATCATGGGTTGGTCTACGCAGGTCTACCAGGCCTGCTGGCGACAGATGGGGTATGCCTGTCTCAAAGAGGGAAAAGGATCTTTGTGCAGGAGTTAGCAGGCCTCTTTAAAAGAGCTTTAAACTAGATTTCAAAGGGGAAAGGGATAAAACCAGGCTTGCTAGAGATAAGCCTGGGGCAGCACTCCAATATTTGAGGGACAGTGTGCTAGTGAGGTCCTTCTGTCTGCTCCACAATGTGCTGAGTACACTGGAGCACATTTGAAATGTCTCTGTACTAATGTGCGCAGCACCTTAGCCATCTCAGTGAGGACAGAGGATGGAGATCCACGTGACAGCAAAGACGCAAGGGTTATTGATGTGTTAGAAACCACAGAAGCGCCTGAGAACAGTCACACAGGAATTAGGACTTGTCCCCCAAAAAAAGGTAGCAGGATCAATAGCCCAGCTGAAGTGCATCTACATCAATGCACACAGCACGGGCAACAAACAGGAGCTGGAAGCCACTGTGCAGCAGGAAAACTATGATACATTTGTAATCACAGAAACCTGGTGAGCTGACTCACACAACTGGAGTGCTGCAATGGATGGCTTTAAACTCTTCAGAAGGGATAGGCAAGGAAGGAGAGGCAGTGGGGTAGCCCTGTATGTTATGGAGAGTTTTGACCGCCTTAGAGCTTGACGATGCGGTTGGTGGCCGGTCACAAGTAGTGTTCCCCAGGGCTCGGTATTGGGGCCGGTTCTGTTTAATATCTTTATCAATGATCTAGATGAGGGGATCAAGTGCACCCTTAGTAAGTTTGCAAAGGACACCAAGCTGGGCAGGAGTGTTGATCTGCTTGAGGGTAGAAGGGCTCTGCAGAGGGATCTGGACAGGCTGGATCAATGGGCCAAGGCATTTTACCCTACATCTTACTAACCTTCTGCAGACGGTTGGGGAGGAGCCTGGCATTTACTGAGAACACAAAGAACCGCCTTTGGGAAGATTCAGGAGGAGAAAAGTCTCTGCTGCCTGTAGCACTTCCAGAAGCTCAGTCTCCAAAGCAAAGTGGGTGGAGAAATTGGTGGTAAGCCATTACTAAAACAGAGGTCTGATGTAGGCTCTCTGCTCCACTTAGATCAATAGAAAATTAAATACCCTTCCCATGTAAAAAATTATTTACAGACCAACTCTGCAATGCACAGACCACCAGTGGCACTGCCAGAATCACACTCAGCTCCTAGAGACACTGCCTTCATCTTAGCTTAACTGTTAAACCAGTAGTAGAGAAAATAGCATGAAAAAGAACCAATTGTTTGGCTCAGAGAGCTCTGAGCCATCTAAATCTTCTTCTGTTTAAACATACCTCAGTTTTTAATCATAGAAATGTCTAAAAAAAACCTGCCTCCCCCCCATTTTGATGGTTCTAGAAACCTGAAAATGCCTCTTTGTTGTTGCTTTAGAGGACAGTCTATGGCTGTTCCTACCAGTAAAAAGAAGGTACAGGATGAGAGATCTGGGCACACAAATCACATACAACATTGGCAAAACATATAGTCAACACGCTGTGCTTAAAAATATCAGACGTGAACTTTTTTCACAAAATATATTGAACCGCACTTGCCCGTTAACAAATAACTGATCAAAGAAGCTACAGAACTTGAAGTTTCTTCCAGTGCTGCTCGGGACTTATAGTTTCACTTACATATTATCCCACCCAAGTCCGTGATGCGCGCAAGATAATCATCATGAACAGAGGTAAGAGGCATCCCAGGTTTTCTTGGCGCACACTTCCTGCTGTTGTTTTCAGCATTAAGTCAAAGCTCAAGTCATTTTCAGTCCATCAAAGCCACAAAACTTCCACCTTTTCTCTAGGCTGGCCCCAACCCCACTCAGCTCCTGCCTGAATGTGTTCTGCAGTCGAGTCATGAGAACTTCCACTTCCGCGGTGCAAATCTGTGAAAACAAATACAATGTCACTAAAAATGAAGACACTTTTGGTTAGGGAAGCCCTGTAATGACTGGTGATATTCAAGCTCTAACACTTTTAATTGCTAAAGTACACATAGGCTATCCCTGTCCAAATACTCATGAAAATAATCTTGGGACAGCAGGAGTTGTGCTACTGTCACACTTTGGGGTGAGATGGCTGCGGATACAACAAACAATAGAAATAAGGGTAAAAGGACTGTCCTAGTTTTTTTCCACTGTGAAATGCAAGATAATGGATTAAAACCTCCCAAGCATTTAAGTAACTGAACAGTGACCACTTTTATTCCTACTGCAAGAATAGAGCTCTCTGTTACTGGGTATAGAAATCGGGGACATGGGGAGTTTATATTCACATCTGAACAGTCACAAGCATTCATCTACAGTGCAGCTACCATGTCCCTAACCACACAGGAGTAGCTAAGATACAGAGCTAAGATACAAGATCTGGAGGTTACACCACTGCAGAAAAGAAACCTCAACATTTAAGGTGGACAGATTTGCTAGAGCAGCTCAGACCAAAGGCTTGTCAAGCCAGACTCTTGTTTCAGGTAGTGACCTATAGTGGAGAATGATCCACCCAGTTCCTGGCCCTAACCAGACCAGAGCGCTGGCACAGCCCCAAGGACGTCACCCTGCTGCCTTTCAAGATAACTGGTGGCACCTTTCTTTGGGAAGCACTCTCTGCAGTAGCTTTTTAAGCTTTTCTAACACGGCAAGTGGTAGGAAGCATAACGTGTTACATGGTTTTCTCATACAGCTGAATCTTACTTCTAAAAACACTGGCAAAGTTACGTGTTTTCTCAACACCGTGCCCTGTAAGAGCTGAAACTAAAGCCTCTGTAGTGTTTTCATGGGGTTGAAGCAGGGCACGTACCTGCCAGCACCTTTACGCAGTCACACACCAGCTATCCAATCTGCATCAAAAGTCAATCATGCATAGAGGGGCAGGCCCGTAAATTTGACTGCTCAGGCATTTACTAGATACCATTAAAGTTCAGCAAGTGAAAAAGTTTTAAATTTTATTTAAGCAAATTAAGTTTCAGGACATATAAAGAGTACAAAGGCTGTGTCCACCTTACATTCAATTGCCTGCAATGGTTTTCTTATGGCAGCAGAAAAATTAAGACCTTATTTCTTATATTCACAAGAACTCAAGATTGCTTCTGCTGTGTATTTGGGACTGCTTTGACACACGTTCAGAGCTATCTCTGCATAATAAACTCATCCACCTGCCGGTTAGGTAGAACATTAGGATGTATTTTCGGATAAAAACATGGATATTTTCCAACAATGCGGCACAATGTAACATCCTTTGCACATGTTCTGTTAATCTACCAGTCCCTGTCTCTATTTTTAACTCCCTTCACAGTCTGCAGAGTTTGTAGATCTGTAGCTGCAGCACTGGGAGTTTCCAGGGGCTGTGCTTTAAGTCAGGTGCGTATCAACCACGCACCTCAGCGGTGCTTCCTCCTTTGGACATTTCATTTTCACCCCTGCCACACTGGATTCAGTTTGACCATTCTGTAATGTCAAGCCTGATCCCACACTTCATGGTCTGCAATACAATGCATAACTGGATTTTCCAGGAGATAATCTTGAGTCACTTCCCCTACGGTGCTTCCAAATTCATGTTTGAGTCTGACCTTCTCAAGGAGGCATTACATTTTTTCTTTTAATTCACTTACTTTCTGTGTATGCCAGCATGAATTACAGTTTTCAGCTAGCATTTAGCTAGGGAGAAGGTTTTTACTTCCAAGAGTGCAGGGTACCATTTACCACTGGGAAGACAATGTACACAAGAAGTATGTTCACTTTTTAGCCTTCATTAGTGTGCAAGTATATTCCTCTGAAAGCCCTTTGGCAGTAATTGCAGGCCCACAGTTTTCAAAACATGCCCAACATGTGATAAAGATCAAGAGTGCCTGCTTTGCAAGATGGATTTGCACTTGGTGGATCTGCTTTTGTCATCATGCTGCTCTGCAACCAGGCAGACAACAGTCCAAGTTTTGGCGGGGGGGGGGGGAATTCCTGTAAGGACTGTTTCGTGGCTTCAAACCACCCTCGATCTTAATTTCTGCACTCTGCTGACCTGCTGGCCTTCTTGGTGAGACTGATAGGCAGGGAACAGGGGAAAGATATTCCTCTTCCTTTCCTGTCAGCAGCTTCAAGAAAGCAGATTCTGCTCTCAAGTGCTCCCCCCCACTCCTACCCCACCTCAAGCCTAAAGATCTGCTAGACGTTAAAAGCTAATACCCAACTAATACCTAGCTCCTGCATTAACCAAGAGGGAGACAAAAGACCTAACCTGAAGAACAAATGGTAATACCTCCTTTCAAGAGACCAGGCACAAAAGACCTGTGCAAGTCAGCAGGTTAATGTGTTTACCTGAGTGTCAGCAAACAATAAAAAACAGCAATGTCATTGCAGAGGTTAAAGGATGCACTTTTCACAGGGCTTTTCTGCTAAGCTTATTGCAGAAACTTCCAGTAGCCCTTTTTCTACACTGTAGATTCAAAAGAGGAAGTGCCAGAATTCAGATGAACGATATGATAGCATTTCTTTAGGAGCTCCAAAGAAAAATAAAGGCAGTTGTTCACCTCATAGACAAATTCAGAACTAGAATGAGAAGATAAATTATTAGATATGTCTTTAAAGGGCTGGAGTGAGCCTGGGAAACACAGGCCTGTGACATGTGCTTTCTTAGAATGGGGAAAATTTAACAGTAAGTTATAAACAAAAGCAGCTGAGGAAGTTCCAATCACAAGAGATGATTCCCATGCTGGTAAGTCTCCTGTTCCTGGGGCACTTTAAGGAAGACAACGGTACAGTAGAAGAGCAAGATGTAATTTCCTTGAACCTTCAAAAGCCTTTGCAAAGATCCCTCCCCGTTTACTCTGAAAAGGTGTCTGAAGCCAGCAACACACAGAAATACTGCAGGAAATGGCAGCTTCTTGTTGTACTAAGGAAAATGCATGAGCACTGCTCTTGTTATTGCCGTTTTTGTCCCCTGCACCCAGGATTTGATCCCTCCACTGAGCACAGACCCCTGTAAGCAGGGACTGTGATTCAGTGTTTATGCTTTAGTAGTACAAGGCCCTTGCACAGCACCCTCCTAAAAATGACTTCACTGACAATATCAAAACAGAGACAGAAAAGGCTCAGTGAAGGGCTACAAAATCAGAAATATGGAAAAACAGAGACACAAAACCAATATGACTATTCACTTTAGAGAGAATATATACAAACAGTGGCATGGCAGATGTTACAAGATAATAAACAGTATGCAAAAGGCGGGTTGTTTGCTCTTTTCCTTAGAGGTCACAAGGATAAGGGAAACAAAGGCAGCAAACTTAAACAGAATAAACAAAAACACATTTTAGATGGAGATTTTAAAGACAGAATTCACTGCTGCAAAATACAGCTACCATCAAAGGGTTTTCTTGAATTACGAGCAGGATTACACATGAACATCTACAGTAAGAACATCATCTTCAACTCTGTATTTTTGTTAACGTTATGCTGTACAAGGGCTAAGCTAGAAGCCGGGTTGCTTTGAGCAACCTGACCTAGTGAAAGAGGTCCCTGCCCACAGCACAGGGGTGGACTAGGTGACCTTTAAAGGTCCCTCCCAACCCAAACCATTCTGTGATTCTAAGAAAGTCCACCCCTTCCCTTGTCCAATTCCAGCAAATTATTCCAGTTAATACACACCAGTTCTTACTGTCCCCCCACCATTCCTAGGGAGGGAGTGAAGCTCTTTACCAGCCACACAGACTGAACACACTTGGGGCACAAACATACCGCCCAGGCTGGCTCAGGGAACTTGAAGTGGTGGTACACCTACTTTGCTGTCCAGACGCTGCAGGTAGGAACAGATGTACTCTATGCTTGCTCCAAATGGGTGGACATGAAGAAACGTTGAAATTATTCCTGGGGAAAGGAACACCACAGACATTCTCATGAGACAAGAGCCAGCTGAGAACACCAGCTCTCTGTTACTACTGGCACAGCACAGAGGGATCTAATGGGGCATTTTTGGTTTTAAGTACAGTAAGCTTTGTCTCAGACTACAAAGGAAACAACAGCTAACCAATGCAGCTGGTTAGCACTTAAAACAGACCTCACCACTCTCACTCCTTGCCGAGTACAGGTAATGTGCCCAGTGATGAACCACACTGAGATTATCATACATGTGGGGATGCAAGGACCAAGGAGAGGGAAAGCAGAGCTCTCCTCCAGCTGTACCTTCAAAGGTCAAGGAGCAGGAAAAGACAGAAGGCAAATGGGGAGAGCAGCAGTGGCTTTTGCAGCACTCAGTTAAATAGAGCAACCCAAGTTTGCACCCTGTCATGAAGAGGCTCCTTTCCAGCTCATGGCCAGGACTGTATATCAAAAAGACTGACTTTCGTTTCCAATCATCATCTGCAGAAAAAGGCTGTGCCTTTGGTTTTCCCCGAAGTCCTTTCCCTCTCAATGCAGAAACCAGCCCACAATCTGGCACAAACAGATCCATCTGAATAACAATAAATGATTTATTGTTATTCTCAAATCAGATGTAGAGGGATGGCTAAGGAGAACTTGGCTGAGTGACAATGAGGTAAAGAAAATGCCTTGTTCCATCAAGACAAGGACTTCTGTTACTCCTTTTTCAATGCTCCAGAAAATCCCCAACTACCCAGTGCTTTGGGCTGTAAAGTCATAGCATGCCATGTTAGGTTATTTTTCAGTATTACTAGGAATAGGCAAGGGGAAAGGAAATAAAACAGGTAGCAGATACACCTGTGCTGTACATCAGAGGTCGCCAATCCCTTTGTGAACATCAGTTGAAAACGCTGACAACATTTCTCATCCCATTGAGCCCAGCCTTCTCTCCCTGCTGCCTTTTGCCACCCTTCCTTCTTCTCTGGCTACAGCTTCTAAAGCTAAAGGAGCTTATCTGCTCGGGGTCCATGGCACACCATACCCAACCTAACGGTGCGCCTTACTGCTGTGTGGGTCCACAAATGTCATCCACACTGTGAGGTGCTGCAATGTTCAAGCTGATTAAAGTCTTAGAGCCTGCAACACTGCTTAGGATCCTGTAAGGTTGATTAGGCTCTAACTGAATGAAGACAGACCCTCCCTCTGTAACTTACTACCTTCAGTGCTGCCTCCCAGAAGACCAGCTTGCACTCCAGTACGTGCTGACCTGGACTGTCACTACACACAAGCCCACTTTACGTGTGTGTGGTTTTAATTGAAAGATGCACAGCACAAGATTTCCACATGACTGATGCACAAGGTGAAACCTTGACCCCACCAAAGCTTGAGGCTTTCCTTCCTTCCAGGACTCCCACCTCCATTGGCATAACCAAAGGAACAAGACATGGCCAGTGGGAGCTGTGAGGCCACCTTGAAGTAAATGCCACTCACTTCAGGTCTCCGGCATCATCATCAAGCCCATCAAAAGAACTTACCAACTAATAGAACTTCTCGTTCAGATTTCACAGGACTATTGCTCAATGTCTTCTCAACTGGACATTCCTTCTCCTGGCTGCATGCACAAACTCTGGATGTACTGCTCTCCTGCAAAAAAAACCACAGGGCCCGTTCCACACACCAGCAGCACAGCAGGCACTCTTACACATCAAGCAGCAGCTGGTCAGGCTTGACAGAGTCTGCATTTCTGTTTTCCTGTTTCTGTGAGTCATTGCATTCATCACATTGCTGTATCTGTTTATTTTGCAAAATACTTTCAACAAAGCACGGCTATGTTCATGCTGCTTTGTCTGAATTATCAAATTAGATTAAAAGCCCATGAAGTTAAGCAAGATGCCACAACACACACTTTATCAGTCCTGTTCACTGGTATGACGTCTGCTCTAGAAGGGCCTTATCTTAAATAATAAAAGAAAAAACAGTCTAGAAAGAAAGCCTTGCAGTGACTAATTCAGCTACAAATGTTTATTTTTCAGATGCTTAAACTGAGGCAATATTATTAATAAAGTGCCTAATGGCTGCAAAATGTTTAGGATCAGATTGTCCTTGACTTGAGTTTGTGATACTGAATTAAAACAGAATTTTTGCCTAATTTATTATGCCCCAAATAAACACACGACTGCCAGTGATGCAAAGACTTTGTGGGTGCACTAAAAGCAGGACTTCCTTTTATTCCTAAGTTTTATGTGGAATTCCAGTGGTCTGAGAGCTACAGACAGCTATAATTGGAAACAGCCTCCAGTCACTAATGAAATGGACTGGACTTGGGCCAATAACAAAGATAGAATTAAACGATCCCTTGCGTTTGCTTAGCTTTTTACGCATATGCAATTCTCAACTACACACAGCTGAAAATGAGCAGTCCTGGCCTAAGCAGGCTATAATTTGCCTCTGCAGGAGAAAGTAAAGGTCTGCACAGTGGAAACGGAGCTAGCTTCAGGCTGACACAGGGACTGCAGTTCAGCCAGTAGTGTTATACTGGAAATGCACTGCCTGCTTTCTCTTGGAGATCCAACTGATATTTTTGAAGGCTAGTTGAAATAACAGTGCAACAAATTATCTTGCACACCAAAACCCATTTCTACACCACAGTGTTGCAAATACCTACTGTTCTTCCAGCCAGAAGCTGCTAGCAATGGATAACTTGATGATATTAATTTGTACATAAAGACAGTCTATATGTACCATGCTTATACACTTCACAACAAACCAAACTAAAAAAATTGCTCATTTTACAATGAGGTGTCTTTACTTCCCTCAATAAGATATTCTGACTAAAGTAGCAGAAGAGAAACTCTTAGACTTACATTCCCTTGACAATCAGTTGCATCTCTCTCCTTGTCCTCTTCATCCGCCATGCTTTGCTATATATAGGCAAAGAAAAGGAAAGATTACTGATGATAGTCTGTTATTTCTGTTCTTTGATACCAGGCACTGAAGTTCCTGCACTGAAGATTACTGGGATACAAAGCCATTTTTAGTTTCTAGAAAGACATTTATTATCTTCCCTAGCTTGTGGCACAAAAAGGTGGGGCTAAAGATTGCAAATCTGAGACAAGACCTAGGATTTGGCTCTATGGTCCTCACTGAGAAGTGCTGCGTAATGTTTCTTGTCTACCCTGTATAATTATGTCTGTGCTATAGAGGAGAGGACCAAGCAAGTATAGATTCGTGCATGGGTCCGCAATCGAAAGACAGAGTGGACCACACCTGACAAGAAACAGTACGTATTTGTTTAGAATAAATCCAGAATATTATAACACTGACAAAAACTTTCAATTCAATAGTGTTTTATGGAGGTCAGATCAAAACACGTCCCTGAAATGCAAATCTAAAAATCAGTGTTTGATAACCGAGACCTTTTTTACTTATCTTTTAAAGCTCAGGTTTTAGAAAAAGACATTTCAGCTGCAATACCGCTGTACACTATAAAATGAAAGTTAATCTTTTATTTATACAGTTGCTTATGTAGATTGTCTCACTGGTACATGAAGCAATCAGCAACTTCATTATTGATGTACATCCTCCAA
Organism: Haliaeetus albicilla; assembly: GCF_947461875.1. Lineage (NCBI taxonomy): Eukaryota > Metazoa > Chordata > Aves > Accipitriformes > Accipitridae > Haliaeetus > Haliaeetus albicilla. The sequence goes on along the minus strand of NC_091505.1, from coordinate 1,018,899 downwards.
TTTGGCAGGTCATTTTTAGTAGCTTTCCAGAGACAACTGCTCCTAAGCCAGGGCTAGGCATCTTCTACAAGAGTGTAGAAGGACAGCAGTCAACGTGCTCACAATGGACCATGAAATCCAAGGACTGCATTTACTACTGAGAATAAGGAAGCACTGGGATGGCACATACCTGCTCCTTCAGGTTTTCTAATAATGTTTCTATTTTTAGTTTGTCTTCTCTCACTTTTTCTAACTCAGCTTCTCTCTTTTTGTATTCATCTTGTACTTTCAAAAGATGCTGGAAGAGAAAAGATAAACTCAGTTCTTAACCTGCCTTTCACCTCCTACTATTTAAAGAATATAAAATGAGTAAGGGCTTTTCCATGAAGACCAGACAGATCATATTCAGAACAATTAAAAGGTTAAACATACAACAAGAAGAAATCTTTTCTACAACATACCTTAGAAATGTCTTTGCCTATTAGCATACAAAAAACCCATGCCTTTGTAAACATGGGGTAGTAATTCCATCATCAACAAGCCTTCACTGTCCCTAAAATAAAGCATGTGCACTAGACTGTGGGTGTGACCCATGTTAAAGCTAAGTCTTCCTCTCCACCAGTCTGGTTTACACTATGCCTGTACAAACAGTCATCACATGGGAAAGAGCAGCACAGAAACAAGTGACCTGGGGAAGCCATTTTAGTCTTCCTAGATCTCTAGCCCCACGTTAACAGAGCTGTCTTGCAATTTAAGAAAATACTCTGAAACAGCTACTAGATTTGCACTATTATTTGCACAATTCCACACTGCAGAAAAATGCGATGACTGCTCCACACCCTGGGCATCAGCCCAGCGGTGCAGGGTGCTTGCAACAAATACCACGACAAGCTGTGGACTCCCCTGACTAGCAAAGCTCAGGAGAAAGGTTGGGTAGTGAATCACAACCCACATCTCAGAGGTGAGCAGAATGAAATTCTCAAGCTCAACCTGGTGTCTATCAAGGAGAACCAAGTTGTGGTTGTGGACGTAACAGTCTGCTTTCAGAGCAAATTTGTACTCTTGAATGTGTCCATAAGGAAAGCAGATGAGTACAACAAACCAACACAGGGGACAGAGGAAAAGTGCGATTGATCTCCTATTAGAGCCACAAGAAAACAGTGCTCAGCAAACTGCTAAAAGCACTGGGCCTCCCAGAAATGGGCAAGATCAAGTCACCAGAGGGAGAAAACCTTAATGACTAGGCACTAGCCTAGCAGCTTTCCTAAGTCAAACCAGGATACATAAATATATATATATATTTCAGTGAATGCTTTCTTCCATGCTTAAAACACCCCAAATCAGTTGTTTAATATTTTTCTTCCTCAACTAGAAGACAAAAAAAAGAAAAAAAAAGATTCATAATCCTATTCTTTAATAGTTACAAACAAACAGCATCTTTTTTTCATCAAGGCAGCTCCTCCAGAGTATTCTCCCAGCACCGTTCATACTGGTAGCGGTGTAAAGAGAAACTTGACCTGCCTGACACCTGTGAAACGGGAAATCTGTTATGTCCTGCAATGCCTGTCATTTCCTCCTGCACTGAAAGCTGATGTTGACTACAGAAGGCTTTACCTGCCAGCTCCAACGTCACAAACACCAGTGCTGTAAGCTAATCTGTCAGGTTCATCCAGCAAATGACCACAGCCTTCACAGCATTGCTGCAGGTTCTTATTTTAACAAAGTACTTACCTGAACTACTATATGCTCTATATGTTTGGTTATCAGTCTGGCTTAATATCCCAAGGGCTACTGTTAAGGTTTACAAGGACCCAAACCACTTAATATTCAGCCCAGGGAAATCCCAAAGAACATGGCATGCTCTCCACATTTCTGTGAGAATGAAAGCCCAGTAAAGTTCAGAAAAGGTGCCAAAGCAAGCTTGGAATTTCCCACTTTCTTGCTTATGCTGGTAACCAGGATCTCACATGGTTACGGAGCAGGTAAGCACACACTCGATACCTCAAAAGTCACAGTGTGGTCAAGCAAAGAGCATACAAAGAATCCATAAGCTATGGATTGTTTCCATGTGACTTATCAGTGCATAAGCAATCACCATTTTGAATGTTTGGTCGTCTGGGGTTTTTTTGGCAACACTGGAAATGACAGAAAGTTGCTCCCATTTTCCAGTTTCGATCCCACTGAAAAACAAAATGCCTTTGCTTGTGTTTCTGCTCCACATCCCAGCCCCTCTGCCTTTGTAGTAAGGCCATAGCTATAGAAGAGTCTAGGCCCACCTTCTGCATCCCCTGCAGAGCCTGCTGGAGAAGCTTCATCTGCTGCTCCTTGGTTGTGTCTTCATCCCTGCTTGCTTTGCCTTGCTCCTGCTTTAGCAGTTCCACCTCATTCCGGTAGGCGTCCAGCTGCCAGCGCAGACTGTCATTTTCTTCTTTCAGGGCTTCCACCTGTGACACCAGTGCTGGAGAACAAGGCAGGCAGAGATCAAAAGTCAAAGAACTGGGGGCAAGTCCCTGGATGCTCTCCCCCAGCACCTAGTTACAAATCCAGAGTACCAAAACAAATTTCTTCCAATCACTATTTGTGATGTCTCTTTAGAAAACAAGCTCCTCTGGACAAATAGCACCTCTCAGTAGTGAATGCAGTATTTAAGTTGGAAGAATAAAAAAAGAAGCAAAAGAACATTTAGGGGTGAAATGACCATGCTGGCAAGGAAGCAGGTTTCCTAACCAGCAAAGCTGAAAGACCCTGGGACAGGCTCCACTGGCACCTTCAGCTAGAAGAACATCTCCATCAAGTCATGGGATGAAATACCGTTATCAGTCTGGCGTCCACATAGGGCTTGATAAATTCAGGAATGGGATTGTATAACATTATGGCTGCAAAGACAGCTTCAGCAGGTTTCAAAACATGCCCATGATGTGAAGGGCATAGCCTGACATCCCATGGCCTTGCTATTTAACCTCTGGTCCTTCAGCCAACGGCCAGATCACGTGGAGGTACATTTGCCTGGGACTCACACGCTGTACTCGGAAGACAGGGAAGACAGACAAGACATGCTGCATGGGAAGAGTGTGAGTTTTGGGTGGGTTTTATCTATTTGCCCCCACTCATTCTCCCAGCCAGTGAATATGTGTTGGACCCCACTCCGCACAGCTACATGTTTCAAAAGGAAGTTATAAATCCGTATGGCTCCACTTTTGTTTCTCCTCTTGTATAACCAGTTGGCATTGAGATTTGCTACGTTGTTGTTACAGCACCTGAACATAAGATTTCCCACACAACCTTCATGATGGCATTTCCTAGACTGAATGTTTGACTTTGTAACCTCAATATCCAGGAAAGTCCTTCAGCACATTTCTGGACTATTCATCTTTCATTTCCTGCAGACAAAGGGAGAAGGGGTATTTGGACAGTGCAGTTCCCGTGTTAGTCCCAGCCAAGGGCATTTCAAGCTGTACAATACAGGAGTACTCAGCTGACTGCACAGCTCTGTGCTAAGATGACAGCCGCATCTACCACTGCACTCCCTTGCTGCTCCCTCTCCAAGCGCTGCTGTTGGCCTGGCTGCTGCTCAGAGTACCACTGAAACCCAGCACCTTGGGATGGGGATCTGCTCCTGTGTAAGTGTGTTTCCAGTGCTGAGCAGACATCACTGGCATACTGAAATGGGACAGCTCAGGTCGACAGCGGTGTAGCTGCAAAAGCACGGTGCTCTGCTGTGCAGATGACCTCTGCCGCACACCGCCATTACCTGCACACATGGCAGGGTGCTTACAGCTCCACCGTGAACCCCACACATCTCACTAGGGACTGCGGTTCAGACACAGCTTTAGGTTACCCTGACCATCGCAGGGAGGAGTGACAAACACTGGCTACGGAACTAGGCATCAAAAGAAAAACACCTCCAGATAACTGCAGTTGATTTTGTTCTGCTTGTGACAATTTTGGGGTACAAAACAGTCAGAATGAGGCTCCTGAAAGAAACCCACTGAAGGGACAAGTACTTTATGAGCTGTAATAAGTGATGTTACCTGATTCTTCTGTTTCTTTCATCTCTGATGGATCTTCTATTTCTTCATCAGACATTTCCATTTCTTCCTCTCTTCGTATACCCATTAGTTCATCATTATGAATGTTACGAATTTCCTAAGGTTCAGAAAATAGAGGGTTTTCTTAAATACAGATTACAAGGAACAGATTGGTTGGATAAAAAAATGCTGAAATCTAAGTCTGCAAAATGCAACTCCATGGTACAAAAAAAAGGGGAAATTATAAAAAAATCTGGCACAGACTATTATATAAGGACAATATCTAGCATAAGTCAATCTGTCAATGCTACTGGTATTACTGACTCTTTCATCTCCCTTCTACTCTTTGCCCCAGGGCAGGCACCTAGCCTTGCCCACAGTGTAGTTTATCGATGAACCCTCTCCCCTCATCTGCCCTGCTTGACGTCCACACGTCTCTCCTACACTCAGCACTGCCCAACCTCATAACCTCCACCAGATCACTACCTCATGTCTTCTTGCTCACAGCACACATCTAGATCAGTAACTCCCTGCTGCCACAAACTTCTGTCAGTGCTGCCCTGTGGCCTGCACACCCAAAGGCTGTACCACTCTTACCCTTCCCTGATGCCATTCTGCGCCGCCTCTTCCCTGCTGGGCTCCTACCCCATGCTCTCCTGCCCAGCGCTTGTGACAGATGCCTCCACTCTGAGTGAGCAGTGCTTTTGTTCAGCCATCACCAACAAGTATCCCTGAAGTCAGCCCTGCTTTGCAAACTGTGACAAATTGGGCTAGCCCATATCTTCTCGGGAGCTAACAGCACCAGCCTGAGCTGGGACTAGACAAAACTAAAACCACTACAGCTGCACACCTGCACATACTCCAAAGGGGAGTTTGAATACGAGTCCATCACTTGACACTACAAATATCTGTAGCCCTCCTGAGCCCACTGAGCTCTCCTGTATGGCAGCAGACTGCATGGCGGTGATCTCCCTTGAGCAGGGACACCTCTCAAGGTTACCCCTCAAGGCTGAGAGACCCTTTACCCAGCATCTGATATCTGTAACGAGGTAAGCAGCATTTCACATTACACCTAAAAGTATAATATATGCTCTCAACATTTTTATATATATATATGTATCTCCAGCTATAGCTTAACTGCTAGAAGTGTAGTAACTAGTAGTGTTTGACCACTGTTAAATCACCATTTAATTACCATTCAATTATTGCTTAATCACCCTTTGATTACCATTTAATTATCATTCAGTCATTGATTAATTATCATTTGATCATCATTTAATCATCAATAAAACCCCTTTAGTTAACCCCACAACAATGACTTCTCTTAATAATTCACCTGTGACAGCACCTCCACCACTGATGTCCCCTCCTGACACACGTAGCCCAGCTGCTAGCTGACACATCTCCCTGGCATTTCTTTCTCCTGCCATACAACATATCCTCCACCTCCCAAGCACTGGCCTAGATGGTGCCCACCATGCACCTCTCTTGCTCCATGCTGCCCACTCCATTCCTCCCTGTTCCATGCCTCCTCCATGCAGCTGCACGGCTACAAACAAAACCTACCTGAGACAGAGGTCATGCCAGTTAGAAGTGGGAATTGCAAGTACACAGATAGAGGCCAGAGACTGCCCAGCCACCTCCTGACCCTTATCAATGCTGGTGCACTTTGAAACTTCTCTCCCCCTGTGCCAACCACCAGCGCTCAGCCTGCACCACAGTGACTCTCCCTCCAGCTGTCAGGATCCTCTCTGCTCTCTGCCACAACCTTGGTCCACATTAGGGATCAGAAAGGAACAGAGATGCTACCTCCTACGCTGGTCCCCGAGCCACCCTAGCTCCTGCTTGTGTGTGTCCTTTCTGCTCCATTCACCTTGTCCAGGCAGAGCTGGCCAACCCCACCTGCTCCTCCAGACAAGATCCCCTACTCCATCCTCTGCTCCAGCCAGCTCACACTGGGCAGAGGGCGAGCTCTGCACAGACACACATCAGCCCATTCACAAGGCAAGGAAACACCTAGCTCAGCCTCTCCATCCCCTCTGCAGAGCAGGACAAGCAACATCCAGAAAACAACAGGCAGTTATTCAAGGAGATGGAGATGTCAATACTTACTAGAGGCTAGCACAGGCGGCCAAGTGTCCCTACCCAGTGTCAATTTACCACAACTTCACTTGGATTACATGCCCCAGAAACAGCCATAGGAGAAAATAGAGAAGATTTGCTTATGAAACAAAATTAATGTCCAGCTCTTTGCAGATTTTACTCTAATGGCCTGAAACTTTCAAAAACTCTGCTTGCCAGCACTGAGCACACGTCCACCAAGACCAGCCAACAGGGGAAACGACCATGCTTTCCCAAACAGGGAAAGGGCAAGACAAGGCAGATCAGAGCACGATGGGCAGTGCTGGCTACACTTCCAAAGCAACTGCTGCCTGCCCCAGAGACCACCCATAAAAGGGCAGCGGGGTTGAAGATCAGAGGAAAATCTTCCCATCATCTTTAACTGACTCTGCTCAACAGCTGAAAGCCTAAAGTGGCCTCGAAGCTGGAGAAGGCTGCACAGAGCACAGCACACAGCGGGGCCAGGCTTGGCTGGGCTGCACAGCAGGCGGTGCCGTGGTTCACCAGTGCCCTGGCTGCACCCAAGGGGAAGCCCTGGATGGGAGAGGAAAGAGCATCAGAGAAGCCAAATACTGGAGTGAGACCCTTCCTAAGCAAAGGAATATGCTGGCTGGTAGCTACCATAGCATGGTCATTCACCAGGTCTCAAGCTTCCATGGCTTCTTAAAGAGCTGCCTGCAGCTACAGGACTTGCTGGCACTGCCTGGGAAAACCACCTTAAGTCACCATTGACAAAAATAAAACCCTGGCCTAGCCTAATGACTCCCCAAAACACACCCATTCCCTGAGCTGCCTGCCAGGCTTTCCTCCGATGCGGTGATCCACAGGACTAAATTCTGCCAAAAGCTGTACCAAGATGTGTCTTGTGGGTCCACCTTCCTTTAAGAGAAGACCCTAAACTGCGGGAGACCAGCAGGCTGAGCCCAGCAGCAGGTACTCCTTGAAGAGGCCTCACCAGTGGTCTCACAGCCTCTTCCCACTGGGAGAACTTACCTTGGAATAAAAAGACAGCTCCAAATGGAGAGAGTGCTCCCACCCCAGTCATAGTAAGCAATCTCAGTAAGCAGGAAAGAACAGGAGCACTAGGGCTCAATGTAGAGGCATAATCTGAATCAGAGTCTCCACCTGGCTTATCAGGTATAAAACGAAACATTAGCTCCTCCTTTAGCTACTGTGAAAGGTTTGACTCAGTAGGATTTGGAACGAAAGTCCCAGAAGTGCAGTCTCATGAGGAGATCACAGTTGGCAACTTCCCAGAAAAACAGACATTTAGAGTATTCCAACATTGTGGAGGATCGATCATCTGCTTTTTACCAGAAGGCCACTGGCTGGGTATTATCCAACTCCAGATTTTTGTCAGGTCGCAGCTATATGGGAAGGTGGCCTGCATATACCCAACCTAGTGGTGATCACGGATCACCAGCCCACCAACTTTGCCTAGATTTACTTTTGATGTTAAATAATCTTAAAGGTGAAAGACAACTTCTGGCTTTGTTGGGATAGACTTGTTTTCCAAGTTTGTAACAAAGAACTCAATACCTGAGAAAAACACAGAACCACAGGAAGTGACAGGACAAGGGGCAACTGCTTTAAACTAAAAGAGGGTAGGTTTAGGTTAGATATAAAGAAATGTTTCACGATGAGGGTGGTGAGACACTGGACCAGGTTGCCCAGAGAAGCTGTGGATGCCCCGTCCCTGGAAGTGTTCAAGGTCAGGTTCGATGGGGCTTTGCACAAGCTCATCTAGTGAAAGATGATCCTGCCCATGGCAGGAAGGTTGGACTAGATGGTGTTTGAAGGTCTCTTCCAACCCAAACTGTTCTGTAATTTTGTGGTTCTATGCATAAGCAGTCTGGAAGACAAATCTTGTAAGAAGCCGTATAGAAGTTCTTAACAGAAATAACCTAGGAGAACCAAACAGAAAACTTTACCATGTTACTGCTTTGCAGACAAAGTTCAATGTTCTTTATTACTATATCATGAAGGTTAAGAAAGCAAAGCCCATATAGCTTTTATATGCGATCTCTTTCTCTACAGAAACAAGAATAATACACGTACAAATTCCTTCCAGAAAAGCAATTTCTCCTGTCTATAAATCACATTCTTATCTCAAATCTGTCATTTATGCCTTTGCAGATGAGATCTATGGAGAGAGGCTTAATCAGCCACTTGATGCACTTTTTTCTGTTGGTTAATGTTACACATATCAACGTGTCACCATTTCATTAAAGATCAACGTTGACATACACTAGAAAATAAGGATCATGTACATCACAAACATTTTGCACTAACACCCAAGAGTGCTAGATTAATTACTGTTTCACCAAAAGCAACCCTCTAAGATCCCTCCTATATGAAAGTACATAGTGATGTGCTTCTTTCATTTCCATGCCCTGGCTGAGACAATCCCATGTCTTTCACAGAAACTAACACCCCTCAGAGAGTAACAGGTTTCTTTTTAGACACTCATTATTACAGGCTCAGTTAAAAAAAGATGGAATTTTAACACAGTTGAGACTAACAACCCAGACTAATGTTTTCAGAGGTGGTTTAAGCAAACCTGTTTTGTTTCACACTGGGACAAGACTAGGAAGATCCATGTGGGTCTGGGACATGGTGCCTAGCACTGCATGAGGAAATGGTGACAACTTACAAAACACCTCTGGAGCTCTCACAAGTGATGTTTTGTGAGCTTGGTGTTCTTGCAGAGTTGTAGCTACCTAATGAAATCACTAAACTCATTTAACATTGTCATTTTCCAATACCAATGTATTGGAAATGGAGTATTTTAAAATATTTGCATGCCACTTCTTCCCTGTTCTGAGCATTGTCAGGAAAGAAGTGATGACTGAATTCATTACTTCCAGATGTGTCAGAATACCCCACATGGCACTGATGTGTTGCACAGGCAACTTTAGTATAACCTAGCCTTCAAACCCCGAACAGAAATCAGTGTACTTGCCTGATGGCCTGGCACGCTGCAAGGATTTGGGTAGAATATATGTGCTGTCTGGCTTGGGGCTCTACTTTTGAGACAGACACCTGAATATTGCAGAAGAGAGATCTGAGGAGTAGCTGAACAGGATTTCAGCATCATACTGAAAGAGTAACTGAACAAGATGCTGTGGTTGAAAGCTAACCTTGCTCTTTATTTGCTACTCTACAGCTTGCATATTAGAGTCCCTTTTCCTAGAGATAAACAAGCATTTCAGAACACACTTGTTTTTTACCTGCCACCTTCACCTGGGTGGGTGTCATGAAGTACCTCCAGACTTTCAACTCTACCTAATCTACACAGACACAGGCATGCTTCTGCAGGATAGTTGCATGCTGTAAGTACTGAGTGCAATCCACAACTGGCAGCCAAAAAAATGGTCTTCCAGAGAATTACTGGGCAGCATTAGGCAAACACTTCTTCAGTTGGTGCCTCCCCTTTCCCCATCTTAAGAGGGTACATTCATTACTGGCTGCACAGGGCTCTGGAAAGCCACACAATGAGGTTCAGTTGCAGTCAGCAACCTTTACTTTACAAGCAAGGGAACCAAAACAATGAAAAATGAAAATCCAAAGCTATCAGGCAGAGTAGGATTTGTCACCCAAACCTGACTAATCAGCAGTGCATGCAGACAACACCCTCTTGGCTGTTTACACATCTGTCATAGGAACACTTGTAGTGTCTGCAGGTGACAGAAGGCAGCATGTGTTTCATCACAGACTCCAGGACAAACATGTCCCAAAACCATCACTTTCCCAAGAGACAGCCCTTCTTTACTTTAGCTTTATTTTTTCTGACATTGTGTCTGATTCCAGTAGGATTTGATAAGATCAGATAAGGGACTAAGAACTATTCCTCCTCTTGCAGGAAGAGCAGTTTGAGTGACATGTCTTCCTCCATCAACCCCATCCTTGTCACCGTCTTTAAATCCTGTATTTCGCTAGCAATGCCACTGTATGGAATAAATACATAAATATGAGAACATCCTCCCTCAAGTTTTCCAGAACACAATTATTTCCACCTCTCAAGTCTGTCAAAAATGCGATAAAACAGACCTCTGATGATGCTTAGGGTTTGTATTTTTTTTTTAACATCTCTCTAGAAATCCCTCTTGCCTTAACATTAAAACCAGCAGAAAACAGATTAATAATTATTATTATTGTGCACAACTTCAATCAGCATACAGATCTCAATGTATTGCTACTAGTAACACAAATACCAAGAGAAAATTTGTTACCTGTAACACAAGAGACGACTGAGTAATTCCCATCTTACACTGTGAATTAAGGAGTTATCCATGCGAGCATTGTGCAAACTTAATATCAATATCCTGACAAGAAAGACACTGTGCTGGAGGATCTAACACAATAAAAAATTACCAACCTCTGCTTGTTTGCACCACACGCTGATGTTCTTACGCTGAGCTTTCGTGAAATGGTCCCAAGCCTTTTGTTTGGAGGCAGAATGGTACACGGCCACTATCTGCTCGACTGTAGTATCAAATCAGCAGTCAAATCAGGCCAGAATATCATCCAGAGAGGGCGAACAAGAGGAGTAAAGGAGTAAAAAAGTGGAATCAGGCAGGTGGTTTGGCTAACCTTTTCTTACAACACTGTACTGTGCTGAAGCTATGCTCAGGAAGGGGACTCTGTGCCTGGAAAGGAAAGCATGGACTTCACCAGGCCAGTGTCAAATGCTCACAGAGTAATGATCAACTGGGAAAACAGCATCTGCTCTCAACTGGAAAAAAGGAAGGCACACGTTGAGCTGAAAAATACTCAAATATGCTGCGCAACACTGCATATAACAAGTACACACAGGTAGCGCTCGCTCTCTAAAATGGGATGATGAAGTACAATTGTGAAAGCTGGCATTTTGGATGTTCTTCTGCCCAGTGGGTACAGTCCCAAAGAACAGTGCCACAGCCTGAGCACAACTGCATCCCGCCCATGCATACTACAGAAAAAGGATTCTGGCATCAGCCATCAACTTTTTTTGTTCTGGAGATTTATTCCTTCTATTTCTCTACAAAATTTGCAGAAGTTTTTGGAAATGCAAAGTGCCTCTCCTTGGATGAGAGCTCACCCAACAGCAGAAAGCACATCTCCTGATTTTTTTTTTTTTTTTTTAATGCCTGTGATGTTGTAGTAGGTTTAATTCTTACAAAAAAAAAATCAGCATTCTGCTACTTAGATTAACCTAAGAGTGGCTGCGATATCAGTGGGTGTTTTATAGAGCGGAGTTGCATACTACTATTACTACTTACTCTGCAGTGCTTACTGTATTTCCCTCTGGAGTGTGTGCCCATATTTTTTACCATGAACGGGATTTTTTTTTTTTTTTTTTTTTTTTAAATGCAGGGTCAAACAAGTAAAAGCCAAAATTATAAGTAAAGAATGTTCACAACCTAGCCAAGGGGCTCAAGAAGGCTTAGTACAACTGTAGAGAAAGTACTCTGAAAGGTACCCTTAAAAAAAAAAAAAAAAAAAAAGAACCATTCAGACTTACTAAAGAAAGGATGTGTAAGAGGCAATGAATGGTTTGAGGAACTCTTATAAATCACATCTTGGAACTAATATAGCCCATGCCTCTTCCTTGATTTAACGGTTTAATAAAGGACTGGGATTTGAAAGACGCAGGTTTGAAATGCTGTTCTGAAACAGGTTTTCAGTTGTGACTGAGAACAGAGTGTTAGGAACACTCTGCTGCATCCTACCTTTGGTGAATAAATCCTGTACACTTCGCTGAGGCACCAGATTACCAGGAACTTACCTTGTCTGTGCACAGAAGTGGAGTTGAAAAGATGACAGAACTACTAATAGACTACAATTAAAAGAGGAAAAAAATTAAGAATTCATTCTTTCCTCCCCCCAGACATGGACTCTTGCTCCAGTAAAATGTACCACAGGAAACTTTTGCCAAGTTAATGATATATGCTTATAAATTAACTGTAGCTGCACAGAAGCAATTGCCACTTCTTTTCCTGGAGCGCTTTTAGTGTGGCCTCTCCAGACTCTAGAAATTAAGCATCTTCCCTACAACAGACAACCAACATTCAACACGGAAACACTACTCACACTGAACCAGAATCCCTGAGAGAGCAAGTTTGAATTTCTCTTTAGCTTCTTCCATCTCTTTCTCATGAGCCGCTTTCTCGTTCACTAGTCTGCGAATGTGGCTGTTGGCTGACTGGATCATGGAGTAGAAGTTGTTGGCAGTCCTCCTGTTCACTTCTCCACGCTCTATCCAGGTCAGCAAGGTCTGAATGGCTTCCAAGAACTTTGTGTCATCTGCAGCAAGAAAGGACACCTTTACATCACAGAAGTACAAGGTCACCTGCACAGCTTTTAGATTCTTTCCCTGGCACTGCTGAACTGCGATTTTTCAAAGGTCAACTTACTTCAGGCGGCTAATCACAATTCTTGAAAGCATGGTATTACCTGAATACAAGGCTATACAAAGGAAGGCAAGTCTAACATCAAGCTGATAGAGCAAAACATCTGTTGAGGAGCAACAAGATGACCAACTGCTAGAAACCTACTGGAAAACTTCATATACTTATTCAGAGGTACTCTTTCATGAGAGAAAATATCCTCCAGCTCCAAAATAATCAGGCCACACGTGGGTCTTAGGCTTCAAAGAAGGTCTTAAGACTTACACTAGTCCTTTTAACATGAACAAAAACAGTTTCTTCCAAACTGTTGTACTCAAGTATGGGTTTATTTTTATGAAAAGACAAACAATTCTGAAAAAGACATGGCTAAGGTTGCTGCTGTGTGCAGGCTGAGGCCTCAGTTGGAACGGGCTCTGCAAGGTCTACCTGGCACCATCATTTCAGTTCAGCAACACGACCACAGCAGAATACAAATCTCTGTCCCAGCATTTGCACAGAAGGGTGGCTGTGGCCCACAGAACCACTTACCTTTCAGTTTCTCAGCAACAACACTGCACTCATGGTCAGAGTAATGGACGACGGGAGGTGGGGAGGGCGGGCGGAAGCGCTCCTCTTCCAGCCTCCTGCGATGGCGCTCCTCTCTTGCCAGCATCCGCTGCTTACATTCCCACTCATACAGATCATCCCGAGCCTGAGCAAAATCCACATGCAGGCGTCCAGTATCCTTCTTGTCAGTGCTGGAGCCCAGTCTGATCCGATAGCCTGGCAGTGATGACAACAGTGGGCAGACAGGTGACTTACTCTAGGCTCCAACCACCCACCAGTCTCTCATTCCTACAGAGCCAGAAAGCCCCTGAACAGAAGAGTTTAGTGCACAGAGAGTGATGCTGGAAAAGGAAACATTGTTAGGGGGTTTGCTGCTATCTGCCTGTGTTTTACACATGCTAGGCAAGATCTTACACAGGCTGTTCCTCCTCTTAAACACTGGCAGGTACCGGGTCTCAAATAGGAACTGTTCAATTGCACATAACCTCTCGGGCTGTGAGACTAAGCCCAGCTGTTCACATGGGGAAGGCAGAACTGCCTTGGATTCTTCCGCACTGTCAAAAACTCCAGAATTTGGGGACGGGAAGGGGGGAATGAGAGGTGAGGCACAGCAAAGAGGACAGCAGACAGATAGCAGTAATCTTTGGAACAGCCCCATCATCTGGTGGGAGCGGGAATAAGGACAGCAATCATGCACATCCAATGTGTGGGAACTCTTCTCACCAACACAGTTTGCAGGACTCCTTTTCTGGAGTTTCACATCAAACATGCTAGAAGGCTCTCCTATGTGATTAAGAAAAGCACGCGTGGGATGTATGGAAGAAAATCTGAACTACAGAGAGACTTTGTACAAAGAACAAAGCCAGAAATGCTTGCGTGTGGAGGACACTGATGACTGTGCACATGACTGTGGCTTTGGGCAGAAGGAACTATAAGCAGAGAATGTCTGCAGCTAAAGAGGCTGCATTGGCTATGAAGAAGGGGTAACCGCAAAGAGATACAGCTCTTACTAATGGGGCATTGCAAGTCTAACTCAATTCAACAGTCTCCAGAATGAGACACAATGCTTACAATCAGTCAAAACAGACTACAGAAAAGTTTCCATTATTTTAAACAGCAAAGAACATTTCCCTCACTTATCTTGACAATCTCATCTCTCTGGAGAGAGTATGGACTTTGGAGGCAGTACACTGGTTTGTTAATGTGCTGATAGGCTGCCCAGGGAAGTGGTTGAGTCACCATCCCTGGAGGTATTCAAAAAGCGAGTAGACAGGGTACTCCAGAACATGGTTTAGTGGGCATGGATGATGGTTGGACTCGATCCTGAAGGTCTTTTCCAACCTAAATTATTCTATGACTCTATGAAAGAATGAATTTGGAAGGGATTTTAGCATGGAAATAAAAAGTATTACTGTATTTTTCTAGAATGGTAGAGAGTCAGGTGGAGAGCCTAGACTGCTCAGGGCAGATGTAACCAGCACAGCAAATGCCAGCTTGACTGGAAACGCACACTTCTGCCAGCCACACAACAGTCTGTGAACACGAACTCTGAGTTCTCTGTCCTCCATGAAATAAACTTCTTAAAACCCTACGGATGCAGAACAGGGGCTCCCTTGGCTCAGGTGTTTCAGCTCTAATGACTAATAGTGAAAAAAGTATTGATGAAAGTCAAGCACACCATCCAATTAACAAGCAATTGAGAGCAACTGCAAATTTTTGTAGAACCCTTAAGCATTATCTACAGAATTGGCTGGACATTTGTCCAGGTAAGATGAGGATAGACTCTGATTGTACCTCATCCCAATATTTTGTAGAGGTTTGCAGTACCCAAAGTAACAAAGCATTGCTATCTTTACTATCAGGAGCTGCTATCATGTATTTAAGCAGAAATGCAGTAGCAGCAGCAGAAGAGGCAAACTGACACAACATTAGAAAAATCTTGCAATGGCAACAAAGCCTATCATTATAACTATAAAAAAGCCATTGCATCTCTGTCCCAGAATTTTAAGCTGCCATCTGAGACAGAAATAAACCTACCGGAAAGATAAAGCGCCTTGTCCACCATGAACTCCTCAGCAAAGCGGATATGACAGAAATTCTTCTTACTCTTTCGAATAGCTATGACTTCCCCACACTGTTCAAATACTTCCATAATGATCTGCTCGGTTCCGTTTTCCGGCAGTCCTCCAACAAACACTGTCTTACACCCTGGGGGCCTCTCTCTTGTTGCTGGAGGGGGAAGATCTGAAGAGAGCAAGAGGGAAAAAGCAGACCAGGTTAGTTTTTGGTTTGTCAGCACACGTTCCTTTCACCTACCCACCTCTCCCAAGAGATGACCTTACCTTCCTGGCTTCCTCCAAACCTACACCTAGCTATGCTCCATTTGACTTCACCAAGCAGTAGATCTATAGCACTGCTATACGAGAATAAGCACATTTACCAGCCTGTTTCCAAACAAAAGATCTCAGGAGCCTGAAGCTTTCCAAACACTCTCCCTAGCACAAGCAAAGGCTCACTGAATTCCTGTCATAGAACATGAGCAGCACCAGGACCTCAAAACTTTATCATAGGAGGTGCTATACAAGCACAGCTTAAAGGACTGTCCTTATGTAAAGAATACATAGAAAACATATACAGAGGATCCTAAAGGACAAAAATCTATACAGCAGTCTGTAAAGGGTACAAGAGCATTAATGTTAAGGGAAGGTCATGAACCAAATTTAGACTAAAAAGATATTACGGAAGGAAGAGATGAAGGAAATGGGTATAGCCAAGAGGTGTAGAAGGAATTAATGGGGTTTTTTTACCTGTACGGCTAAAACGAACAACAGAACATAAAAGCAGGCTGAAAGTTAAGTCTAATTTGCCAGAAACAGGTTGCTGAGTATGCTCGCTTATCCACTGTAACACTGCAGCACACAAAAGAGACTACGTGAAATTGCTGTGACTTGGAGAAGTGTTTCTCCAGCACCTAACTCATCTCCACACTCAAGTGTCCACCTGGCAAGTGCAGTGAGACCCTCCCAACTCAGTACATGAAGGCTGAGAAGGATTATGCACTTGTTACCTGGTGTTTCTTAACATCTGGAAAATCCTAAATGAATTTCAGTGCTGAGATCCATCACCCTGGTTAAGTTCACAGAATTACACTACTTACAACTATTTTGATAAATAAATATGTATTACATCCTTTTAATTCTTTGGCATATTTTCAGCAAAGTTCTTCCAAAAACAATTATTAGGATTATTTTCTTTTTGTTTGGAAATGGCTCCTTTTGGGTCCCACATTGAGCCTGACCACTGACTTGCCACAGCCTTATGAAACAACATCCTTAACCTTTTCTGTAAACCCCAGTCCTTCTGCTCCAACAGTTCCTTTTAACATCCTGCTCTTACTTCACAAGAACAGAAGCTGCAAGGCAGTGCCAGCCAGGAGCTTGCGCAGTCCAGTACCAGCTTGTAGCAAGGGCCTCCAGGAAGGACTCATAAGCTTTACAAGATGCTGAGGTTCCCCTCTCAGGACAACACTGACGACAACTGCTAGGTTTTCCCTGAAAACCTGAAATCCAAGTTTAATCCTCTTTCCAGTACACCTTCATAACCTTATTAAACATTCCCTCCATCTACTTTGCTATCAATATCAACTTTTCTTGGAAACTTCCTAAATTACCAGCCCTGATCACATTTCAACAGCAATCTCCACAGTCTAACATTTGTAATGAACACAGTTTTGCACGGACCATATCTCAGATGGAAAGATGTACATTATGTCTGTCATAAAATACATGAAACATAAGATAATAGCTGTAACAGAGGGTGCTGAACCTACACCACCTGCATTTTGCAAAAAAAATATGTTTTTAAGTAAAAGGGTTGTCAAGCACTGGAAGAGGCTGCCCAGGGAAGTGGTTGAATCATCATCCCTGGAGGTATTTAAAAGACATGTAGATGTGGTGCTTGGGGAATGGTAGACAGGGTACTTCAGGACATGGTTTAATGGGCATGTTTGATGGTTGGACTCAATCTGGAAGGTCTTTTCCAACCTAAATGATTCTATGATTCTATGGTTTAGTGGTGGATTTGGCAGTGTTAGGTTAATGGTTGAACTTCATGATCTTAAAGGTCTTTTCCAACCTAAATGATTCTCTGATTCTATAAGTCTTTAGCAAAATAATGGGAATAGGAATTCTTATAAAATTTTCTGCTAGACTGTCTCAGAGGAAAAGAAATCCGCCCCCCACCCCCCGGGGCAAATATCCCTGACAGATATTTGCCAGGAATTAACATTTCAGACTGCATCCATTCACAAGCCCACACTAAAGGAGGGATTAAAGCAGCAGGAGAACCAGAAGAGGACAAAAGTCCCACACAGCCAAGAACAGAAGTGTATGGCTCTGGATGAAGCCAAGAGCCAGTTTGTTACAAGAAGGGGAGGGAAAGATCTTCAAAGCAGATAAACCATCACTGTAAGCAATCTGCAGCACCAAGAAATGCTAGCAGCCCTGATGGATGAGAATGGGAGAGTATGCAGAATACAAACACAGGAGAAGGGGAGCAGGAGGAGACATGCATGCAGGAGCACCCCGGTGGGAGTTCAGTCTACACCATGTATGCAGACCTTAGGCTGAAAAACCACTGTGAGTGTGGGTAGAGGAAATCTGGGAGGAACACATACCTCAAAAGCAGTGTCTGAGTGTTTCCATGATGGTTACTTGTTTGCCAGCATGAAGAGAATACACTATTTTGTTACATGTTCAGAGGCCAGAAAGGGATTAACAGTGCATCTTCCTTCTATCACAGTGTTCAAAATTCTTGAACTGGCTTGTCAACATGTATTTAATTTAAAAAAAACACAATACAAAAAAAACCCAAAACCAAACACACACAAAAAAAAACCAATCCAATCCAAAAGTGTTTCCAGGACAGCAAGACAGGTTTTCTTCTGGGGATGGTGAACTAAGAGATAAATCATCAGACTGGGCTTTGCAAGAGTTTTATTTAAAATGCTGGGCACAGGAGCACCACAGACTCCCACTGCTGGGAGCCCATCAGGCTCGGGTGCCATCTGCTGGTACCTTCTTATGAATTATATATAGACACGCAGTCACAAACATCTCCTGCAACTTCTCTGCATAATGAAAGCATCTTATTTCCAGTGAAGAGCACTGCTTCTGAAAAAATTAAGTCCTTGTTTTTCCATCAGTAATTTCAAGATCTGTACCGTGCTGACACAGACCCACAGACTTCTGCGGGGCCCCAACGGTATGGCTGGGCTGTGCAGGCACTGCAGGGAGAAGCACGCCTGAGACTGCACTTACGCTCCTACCTTCCCCAGTTTGTAATTTCTGTCAATTTTATACTGGAGAATTTATCGTTAATGCTTTATGGGGTGGAATGGTTCTCACTCTCTCCTCGTCTGGCAATAAACACAGCTCATAGGATCTGACTTATTAATCTTCTCTGAAGATAAAAAGCAAAGCAAAGTTTGCAGGAAGAGTAGTGCAGAGTAGTCTCAGAAACACCAAGACCAGGAGAGCACTTACTGCCAAGCTGCATGCATTAACCTGCTGCTGCCAGGCTCTGCCATGGCCTGGTACCCACTGCAGAGCACAGAAGAGGGGACCATGACTCTGTGCAGCTCCTGTTGACCACAGTAAGTGTGAACCAAGTCAGGGGTGCTCTGGTCCATTCTCCGGGGGACAAACAGGCCATTAAGAGCTGTTAATTCATTTCCCAAGTCTGCTTGCAAGTAAGCATCTTGTGCTGAGAAATCCAGTCTCATGACAAGCACAGCGAGGCAGATGTATTAGTCAGTGTTGAGTATCTTATTTTCTTCATACAGAAAACTGAGACACTTGCCCTTTCCCCCAGTACCAGCACCTCCTCCTTCTCAAATCAGTCAGTCTAGGGGAGTGATGAATAAAGTGAGATGAGCCCACATCACACTGATAACACTGTACTAGAGCTACAGCCTCTGTTCTCACTAAGTTGGCTATGAAACCAGTCCCTGCAGCTTGAGGACATCAATTTTGCAGACATGAGCTTCGCCGACAGCACATATGGGCTCCTGCAAGTCTGTAAATTACTAAATCTTGATTTTGCCAAGAATTATGTCCTTTCTCAACCTTCAACAGCCTCCCACTGCCACTGGCCTGCTCAGAGTAGTAATACAGCACTACAGTGCCACAGCCCAACACTCTGCTCTAAGGGTAACATGTTGGGTCACAGGCCCCTTGGTTTTCCAGGTCAAACACAGTTACTTACCATCCTGCAAACAGCTGTGTAACAAGGGGCAAGCAAGGCCCCAGCTAGTCTGGAGATCACATCAAAATAAACTATTCCCATGGAGTTCATATGTTCTTCCCACTGGGGAGACAGACTTGATCACTGCTGCAATTAATACAGTTACTGGGTTAAGGCACACATTTGCCTAATGTGCCCTTCACAAGCACAGCCTTGTCCAGCCGGCCTCCCAGGTGGACAACATGAAACACAGCAAACCTTGCCCTATGTATAACAGGATACTGAAGGTCCCTCCTAAATCTGTAAAGCACAAAGACCCAGGGAAGCCTGGCTGGTCAGCCCTGGCAGCGTTGCCCAGATATGGTGTGGACCCAATACCTAACTCGTGGCAAGCTGCATATCATCCACTCTGAGAGCAGCTTGCATAGTTCATATTCTTCATGATATGTACAACAGAGGAAAGCACCTTAAAGTCTACAAGTAGGAAAGCAAGCTAAACAAGAGAAATGTTAATTAAGAAAGCTTGAAGAAGCAGGAAGAAAGTGGTCTATTGCGTTATGATATCCTCCCTCATGCAATATCTGACTTAACAGGAAAAACTGCTCAGAATAAAGGGATTGCATCCTGGGTCACACAGAGATAGGTCACTAGAATACATGGTAAGAGACAGAACTGCACTTCATTTTTACATAAAGGTGTGCTCTGAAGTTGCTTTCTAGCAAAGACTGTAAGCCCACTCTCCCCAAAGCAGCATCAGGTCTCATCATCAGTGATATTTGGTAAAATACTGACAAGTTCAAGGCTACAGCCTGGCTGGCTGCTGGAATAAAAATATTGATCAGCCTTAAGGTGAAGCAGATTGTCTCATGGCCACAACAGTTTGTTACTAATTACCAGACCAGGAACCAGCTTCACACCATCATTTAGCATATCAACTAAACTCTGTACTGCAACTGCGCACACTTTAGACTTACCTGCTCAAGCTACACCCGCTCACACAGATCCATACTACCTGTGAAAGACATGTTCACACAGATATCTATGTAATTTAGGCTATACCTGAGATAATAGTCTAGGTTTCTTTTATGGCTAAGGGATGAAAACGGGCTCCTTCAGAAGCACTGCTTTATCTTGTAGGTAGATGTCTAGAATAGATAAATTGTAACCAAATACTGACCTTTCTCCTTCAGCTGTAAAGAGAGTCTGGAAGATTAATCCAGATAGTAAACATTTATGCTGAGGTGGAACACTTCAACTAATTTTAGATACCTTCAACATAGGTTTCCCCACAAGCGAGTCACTCTGTGCTCCCCTTATAATCATGGGAGAGCTGGGCAGCAGAGCTTGGGGAGATTCATCTTCCTCAAAAGCAGACAAAAACATTTGCTTATACAAACTGCCCCAAACTCCACCAGTTGCTCTCCAGTGATGCCAAAGGGGCTGCAGGCTCTACATAGAAAGGTTCATGGTGAGGACAGCCTAAAAATAAAGGTAAGAGTAGGTTCACCTGGACCATCTCAAGTTCCTTCCAAGCGGCCATTCCTGGCAGTAAAATTTGTCAGGATTATCCTGACAAAAGTAATGACAAATTTGGTATGGGCAAAATCATTTCTGCCATGCAAGTATGTCACTGGGGAGAAAAGACAAGCAGTTGAGTGTCAACATGGGATGCTTGAAGAGTCAAAAGGATGAAGAATGATTAACTAGGGATGAGAAGCTGAACTGATGCTGAGGGATAAAGCTTCTTGTCCAAAGGGGCTGCACAGTTAAAATCCTTAACAGCAAAACTAGCATTAGCATTTATGCTTCCTTCTTTTTGATCTCTGGAAAATAAGGAAATATTCCTCTAATTTCCTGAGACAGTCACTGAGGTCTGCCATCACCTGTTATCCAGACTCTGAGGATGGAAAGACAGAGGTCATAAAACAGGTCTTCACACTAACACACACATACCAGAACACGGCAGAACAAAACTAGTGTCGTTCCAACACCCTCCCAGAGGCATATGGGACTGTGACGATGGGATAAGGCCAAGGTTTCACCAAGCGCTCGGGAGGTATTACCATCAGGGCTGGCACTTGATGAACCACCACTGTTTATTTCTGTAGTTGCCACTGTGGGCCAAATGTATTAGTGCTCTGAGAGGAGAGAGAGACTGAACCCTTCCAGTCCCAGCTGCTTTCCTTGGGGGTTGCCCTTGAAAAGGCAATATTTAATACTGATTTTCTTGCCACCCTTCAGAGAACGAACAATGGTAAGAGATTCCTAAGCAGTCTCCGCCTGGACAGCCTACCATCTCCAGGGCTCCAGCTGGAGCAGGGCAATGAGTCAGAAGGCAAAGCACTGCCCTCTAAAACAGAGGTTTTAGCAGCTTGC
This sequence comes from Haliaeetus albicilla, assembly GCF_947461875.1. Taxonomy (NCBI): domain Eukaryota; kingdom Metazoa; phylum Chordata; class Aves; order Accipitriformes; family Accipitridae; genus Haliaeetus; species Haliaeetus albicilla. Next base: position 997,217 of record NC_091505.1, on the reverse strand, counting down.
CAAGAACAAGCAACCTGTAGACAAGAAGCAACCATTTTTTGAAAGTAACTGACCAAATTTAAGATGGTTTTTACATGGCAACCTTGACCTCAGTCTTTTCACAAAGGCAGACTTGACCTCAAGAGAAGTTCAGCACTGTGCCTGGCCAGGATTAGGGAGGTGAGAAATTCAGAAAATGCCAAGCTGTGCAAGAGGAGAAAAATGGAGAAACAACTGCACTTGCTTCATTTAGAATCCTAAATGAGAGTACTTAAACCTGTTAAAGTAAGACATGGAACAAAATAATTGTTGGAAGAAAAATGGGCAGCTCCAAATGAAGTGAAGCAAGGGTACGTGCAGGAAGGACTGAAATTAGTGGTACAGCTTTGTGGTTCAGTTGTGAGATAGCAAAAAAAAAAAAAAAGAATACCATGGATAAAATCAGAAATTACTTGGACCACAGAGTGCTTATGGAGAAGATCTGGATAACACTAGAAATTTTAAAATATTTTTTAATATTCTAAAAAATTTATATTCTATGATTGATATTCTATAATTAATATTCTGTGAAGAACTCTGTGACTATGACACCAAGTTTCTCAGGTAAAAGCTGAAGAACAGATGTATTGATAATGATATTGCAAATAACAAGTCAATACATTTCATCAGGTAGTTCTTGAGCCAATAAGAAGTGACACTTGAAATCCACGGGGCAGTAATTTATAACTATTAAGGATGTCAGAGAACAGCTAGTGCTAAAACAAATAATCTTGATGGAGCAACCACAAGCTGATCCACTTTAATTGAAATAAAAAGCTAAAAAAGCCATGTTTTTACTGCGTGTTTTGTAACTGAAGAGGCTTTTATTTCATAGCAGCAATTTTAAGAAATTAAAGGAACTGGTCTGAAAAATTCTAAGGACTTGAATATAATCAAAGCTTCCAATAAATAAACTGGAACTTGTATGTCAAAGAAAGAAAGAAAAAAGAAAAAAAGCCTTGCCCTGCAAGCCTAACTGGATCAGTAACCACTCCAAAACAGACTTCAGAAATACACATACAGAGTCTGCAAGAAACAGGAAAGGAGTTGATTACCATAGATATGTACAAGTTTGAAGCAGAGAGAGTGAGGGCAAAGTAAGATCTGACAAAAAAAAAAGTAATCAAAACAATCTAGAATCTTTTAATGGAAATTAATACAAGTACCAAGAAGTCCCTCAGCCAGAAAAACTCCAAACTCTAAAACAAAGAAATGGAACAGACTGGATGCTAAGTAAGTAACCGATGTCTGTCTGTTCTAACAGCAGTGGCTAAAGATATCCTCCAAAGCCAAGAAATGAGATCTCCTACTTATCTCCATCACATCTACATTTTGTTGGCTATTTCATCTCCTTCATCTTTCCCTGCACAAGCCCAGCCAACTGACAGGTAACGATGTTTCCCCCGCCCCCACTCTGTTTTTTACAATAAAAGTGAGGAGAAAGGGTCAGTCAGCTAGTTTGAAGGGGATCCTTGTTTCTTGCTATAGCCTGATGAGCCCTGACTGCCCGTTTCTTAAAGTCTTCTGTCTTATTTCCAACTGCCTCTGCTCTCCTTCCATCACATTCTGCAAAACCCAGAGCACTCCCGTCTCTCAGTACGGACCACGCTGGCTGATCCAATCCCCTTACCTCCAAGAGCTCACTGTCTTTGAAACCTTAGATAATACATGCAAGAATCACGCCATGAAAATTAGAGTTCAAATATCCAGAGACTGGAATGCTTTCTTCCCCAGTCCTTATCAATCCAGCAATGGAAAAGGCTATTTACGGAAATGGTAAACATTCAGTGACATGAACAGGCTTCTCCTATTGCTCCATCACCTGCCTGAGCTCACCCCAGAGCTGCTATGTCCAGGCAATGTAATGGTTCTTCTCTCATATATACATTTTTTTTAATATATATATATATACACACACAGAGTTATTCTTATATAGACAGAAACAGGACAAAACATAGACAGTTACGTGGATTAGGTGGGAAGAGAGTGCAGCTTTTGCAGTGAATGATCTCCTTCACAGCAGGCATGTCCGGAGGGATGGGAGGTGGGACTATCCCCAAGCCTGGCATCATGGGGTTGATCGGAGGGATTCCAGTCATCATCCCAAGAGCAGGATCAAAATCTAAATGAGGGAGAGAATAAGGGAGTCAGGTAGTGGTTTGGACTCATACAGTAACTGTTTATTCAGACAGCAAACGGAGTACTCTCCCCACATGTGCCAGTGAAAATTAGCTGAATAAACAGCAATAGAGAGGGAACACTGTAACACAATGCACCAGAATTTTAGATTTGTGCCCTTAAACCAACTTAAAAACTGTTTCGTTGTTGACTGCCTCAGCCAAATAGATATTCTCTATTCAAATAAACTATGTCCTTCTCCACTCTGTAGACACCATCTCCCATCTAGTGTCAAAACCTTCCCCAGTAAGTATTATATTATCCATATAGAGGTGGCATATGGAAACAGTGTAAAACCTAACCCAGTCCAGTGTCACTAAGTAGTTTAGCAGTGCAGACAGCTTGTGACCCAGGGCTAAGGGCATCACCTTGCAAACCAGACAAGTGTACCAATTTCAGCAGCTAAGAACATGCCAGAATAATTCTGGGTAAAACACACAGAAGCATTTAAGGAAATACCTTACTGCATGTCTTACCCTGCTTAAGTTGTTTCTAGGCTTTACCTAGCACTCTGACTATATCTAAGTAGCATTTTACTTTGATTTTGCTCTTAGATTTGCCTGCAACACCAAATAAAACTAAACAGAGCTGTCAAAGGAGGTGTATTTTATCTGTTCAGAAGTTGCGAACCCTGGGGAAGCAATACCTGTAGGCAGCCAAAATGGAAACAGTACACCTAGATGCCTTATGGAGAAGGCTCATGAGTCTGAGAATGTCAGCAGCTAAGCTGTAAGGACAACCAGTACCAGCAAGGCCAGATGGTACTATCAGGGTGAGATCTCAGGAGGAACTCCCTCCTGCAAGTGCACGACATCTTCTCTACCCTCTACCACCACTACTCTCTTTGCAGCAGAAGCTCTGAAGACACAGACAATCCCAAAAAAACCACAGGGCACTACCACAGAATATGCAATCCCGAGCACTACAGAGCCTTTGAATCTGGCTGCCTGTTTTGAGATGTAGATGGATAAAATTAATTTTCCAGGGCACAGACAAAAGTTACAAATAGGCAGAACTCAGTGGTGCACAAGCAGCATTTTCCTTTGATCCTAGGCTGGCATCATTTCAGATGCTATTCATATCCTTAAGGCAGGCAAACATTTTTGTATTCCTCTCTTCACAACCACTACTTACAGTAATCCAGATGCAAGACAACTTTTAGTGTCCAGATTGGATGTTTGATTTTGGTAGCTGAATTTTGTTTTCATTTGCATTTTGAAATACTTTACCTGGGGATACATTCCTACAAAGTTTATGTATGTTGTTTGGCTTGCCCAATTTGGATTTCCTTGTACTCGGTGCAAGTGTTGCTGTTCATTTTACATCACACATGAACAGTCACAGTAAAAACACAGATCTGAGGCAAATCCTCTGCCACGAAACAGGCATTTCAGAGGAAGGCACAAGAAATCTTCTTGTCGCTAACTGTGAAATATGGATGTAGGGATACATGTGGATTGTATCCTTATCCATGGCCAGCTAGCTGATGCTGAAACACACTGCATACACGTTTCCAGAGGAAACGGGCTGTAAGGAACAACAAGGGTTGGCCTGAATGATCAAGGCTATACCTGTACAACTGCTACCTCAGGGCACAAAGGTCTTTGAGCTGGGGCTTGGCTTACAGGCTTGGACCAGGAAAGGGAGGGTGGGGAGAGGCTACACCATCCCAGACCTCTGCAGTTTAAATTCACATATTGCTAAATTGAAGTTTGAGATGAAGGTCACCTTGTGGATGGCTGTGATCTTCAGTGACAAAACTCACTGAAGATGCAAGGTAGCTGGAGAAAAATTGCAGGACTTAGTCTGGAAAATGCAGATACCATTCAAAATATTCACGTGTTAGAGTCCAAGATCCCATTTGTCTTCCCAGCACAGCTTGATATAGGTAAACTCACGAGATTGAGAGTATGACATCAGTGCTGGCAGCAAAAGGGGCAAAACAAGGTGTGTTTCAGCCACCTCCCCACCATCCTTGGCAGGGTGGTGGCTGTTCTTCCCAGCACTACAGCCAGAGGTGCCAGGGGTCATGCTGGGCTACCTGCCACATGTCAAGGACAGGCAAGTGAACCCCCTGCTACAACTTTTGCAAGGCTCTAAATTCAGTCCCTTCACATTTTATAATTCTTCATGCCAATGAAAGCAGTCTCACTTTGTCCTGGTAATTTGTTACTGCCTCAAGGTTAGCTGACAGCGATAGGTATGGATACCAATCAGAGAAAATCCTTAATGCAGGACAGAGCTTGAGGAATCCAAGGGAGGAGAAAGCCAAGATGGGTGTTTCTCTGACAAAGCAAGACTTACAGGTTTTTAAAAACGTGAATGGATACAAGTACCAGAAACAAAAGAACTGGCAGGGTAATGAACTATCACAGTATAATGAAAGGTAGAAAGTGTATATGCAAGGGCAAACAGTGATCTTTGGATTTGTGGTGAGCCCCACTGTTTATTGCTCAACGAGCAATGTGCAAGACAACTTGCCACCTTGCATAGAGATCTGCTGCTTCTGTTAAGAAGCTGAGCCCATGGCTACAGGACAACATCCGAGAGGCTTAAGAAGCAGATTCAGAAGAGCCAGTCTCCATTTTTAACAGGGAAAAAAAAAAAAAAAGAAAAAAGTCCTCAAGGACTCAAAAGAGTTCAAAAACATCAGACCTGGCACGTACTTTTTGGTGAAAACTGTGATAAAAAAAGAAAGCTTCCCCTGTTCTTACAACAGGGAATGGGAGACTGGCTTCAAACTTGTGTGCTCTCCTAGAACAGACTTCTATTGATTTTTCCTTGACAGAAGCATGTGAGCAGGAGAATGACATGAAAACACCACCCCTACAGCAAAGACAAAAGTGAAACAAGGCCTAGGGGACAGAAGAGTACAGACTGCATGCAAAACTTATGGCAAATTAAGTGATGCTGTTAGTTAAATATAGTATCAGCTGCACAGCAAACTACCTGCTCTATGCCACAAGAGCAGAAATAGGATTGTAGAGTGGTGCCAACACAGATATCCCCTCCCCAGGTGAGTAGGCAATTATTCAGGCAGGAGACAGCATCCTTCTCAAGTGCTTAATGCAGTAAAGCACTGAAACAGTAATTTCATGTCAGGATTTTGATGCACAGGCATCCTGCACTGCTGAGAAACCAGGTACAGCACAGCTCTGTTCCCACAGGAGCTCTTTAACAAATCCTGGACTGACCCACGCACTTGTACTCTGGACTACAAGGTGGTAATTTCTGGAGCAGAACCCTCCATTAATTTCTGCCACATGCATTTTACTGCCCTATTGCTTTCCTCTTCATCTCCCTCCTATCCTTTCTCTTAAACAGTTCCCGTTCATCTTAGAATAACGTGTTACTTGATATCACTGGTTTCCTGACCTCTGTGCAGGACCCTCCTCCTGCTGGTCCACTGCAGACTATCTAGAGGTAGCCCACAATAGCTATTGTTTGCATCAAAACCCATGTATTCTCATTTCCTCTGAAATCAGTTTTAAAACAGTGGTCTCTAAATAAATCACTTGCAGACATTAATGCATTTCAAACACAGCTTATTAATGTTTTTTGTTCGTGGTAGGCATTTATCTACCTCAACTGAAATAGGTTCTTCCCAAAGACATGTTTGAAAGCAAAGGTGGGCACAGTCTGGATAAGTTCACGTACCAGGCAGGAGGGGCTGTCCTGTCATCCCCATGGGAGCCATCCCTAGATTGTTCATTGCAGTGGCCCAGGCAGTTGGGTCTGACATTGGCAAGCCCATCGGAATGGAGTCGAGGCTTAGTTTTCTGCCACCATCTGCTGAGATGAAAAAAAGTGATTAACAGCTTAGTGCATATCTTAACTTTTCTGCAGGGCATACGTTGCCCAGCAAGGCTCTGCAGTGTCAGCATCCAAAAACAGATTTGAACCTAACACATAGGAAAGAGCCAAATGGAAAAAAACAAACAAAAAAAACCCCCACAAAAACCAAAACCAACAGTGCTGTCCCTCTCGAGCAGACATTTTATAGAAGCAAGGTCTATGAAAACACTGCCTTCCAAGAGCATCTAAATTACGGTTTATCCACTACAATCAATAGCTCCAAGGGGCCTTAAAGGAACACTGATTAAAGGTAAGGGATACACTTTGATTCCTCCCAAGAAATTTATGAATAAAGGACAAACATTCAGCAGGTATAAATTGTCATAATTGCACTGAATATAACAGAGATGGCCAGTCTGTTCCAGCAGAGAGTACTTCCACTGCCATCTGAAGACATTTCTCTTCCATGCTAAAAGGGGAAATGAAGCAAAGAACAATGTCACACTGCTGACAGCAGCAGTACCAGTGTTACTTACTCAAGGTCTAGCGAAGTTATCTGGTAATCCAGGTAGAACCATTAACATTATACCATGCTTAATTAAGCATTCAAACCTTCTTCTGCGATTTAGCTGGGTCAACCACGCCTTTAGCTGCTTACTTCCATGTACCACCAAGATATATGCTTGTTCTTTTTTTAACTAGAACCTCTAGGTTTTAATGAGAGGTGCCCAAATGCAAAAATATCTGATTTCAAAAAGGAAAAAAAAATGCTTAGCCCAAGGTTAACTCTGCACAGGAGGAAAAATAAAAAATAATAATAATTAAAAAAAAAAAACAAACCACAAACAAAAACCAACCAAACCCAGTGCCCAGGGCATTTCTCTGCTGGGAAGAAAAGATAGAGCTTGAGATAATTGCCCAAATCACAGCAGGAACACCAAACCTGGCCATCTGCAGTCAGATTAGTCTCACATGCCATCTCCCTGATGAAGCTTTCATAAAATGAATGCTTGTTTGAAAAAAATCTGGCTTCAACAACTGGGGAGGGGAGAATATCAACAGTGTTACTGACAGAAGCAATATGAAAAACTTCCCAGCTTTAACCTGAAACTCAGCAGAGTTGATATTCTCCCATCTTATACAACCCAGGATACAACCCAGTGCACAGACTCCCAAAGCTCTCCAGAACACACCAGCGGAGGAAATTTATTGACCATTTATCTCACCCTGTGATTTAATGATTCAGAATTTCCATTTCCCACCCCATTCAACCACTCCTCTCTTGGCTTCAGAGAGGGGACAAGAGATCAGTTCACCTCCCTGAAATGCCACCTCTGTGCCCCTGGTGAGAAGTCTCCCTCTGCAATGGCCACCCATCTTCTGGTAACCACCCAACCCATGTATCACTTGGGCCATCTCCAAAATCCTCATCTCCTACGCTCAACTTAAACGAAGCATTGCCAGGGTCGAACACCTAGCCTTGGCCTCGTCTTTCCCTCCTGTCACTGTCAGTCCCACCACCCTTTGCAGTACAAACAAATCACCCATTTTGCTTTTTACATTAGCCAAGCTCTAAGCACTAGCCAAATGCCTACAGTGGAGTTAACATATGTACAAAATACCACCTGCACGCCTCTATTTTTTCCTTATCTAACAGATATTATTGATTAGGGGAAAACAGGACATCCTTTGAAATAGCTCAGACCTGATGCTCAATAGTCAGCAGACTTAGTCAAGTTGAATATGAATTAAAGCAGCATCAATAGAACAATATACTCCACCCCCAAAAAAGGAAAATTCAGCTCTCTAGCTGTCAATGATGAAACCTAATTTCAAGCATGGGTTTTGGAATAAGACTGACTATTCTAGGTTTGTAGCAATGTGTTGCAATATAGTTAGATGGCAACATGACAGGCAGGCTCTACAGCACGTCACAGCCTGTGAGTGAAGGAAATGGGTACTCAATTACAGTATTTGTTCACCAATTAGAGGCAGTAACACTATTGTGAACTCAACAGATCACACTAACTTGCATTTTATTATGACAACATGCTCACCCACTGCTTTTTAAGTGGGAAAAACATGCACAAGAACATCCATTTTACCTCAGCATAAGAACACTAACATTTACTCCTTTCATACTTGTACAAATCTCTAATTACCCAAAAAGAAACACTCGGGCTGTCACGCCTCTGAGGGACCCCTGATGTTCAATAGCTCTTGGTACAGAACAGGGAGATCCCAACTTTGTAGCACATTACATTACACATTGCAAAACTGAAGTCACAGTTACGTCTTGTTCCACAGTTGGACAAAATCTCTACAGAGATGAGAGCGCTATCTTCTTGCTGACTGCATCACAGAGACAACAGGATCTCAGAAAAGGAAAAGGAGTCCTGCTTTGGCTGCAAGCAGATATCTTAGGGAAATTCACCTTAGTTGATTAGTTGAATCAAGAAATGAGGATGTAGAAGGGTGAACACAGCAGACATTTGTAACCAAAAAGGGCTTATCAGAGATAATCTAGAGAGAAAAAAAGAGAGCAGCTGTAAAAAAGAGTATTTTCTCAAGGGATTATAAAGGAGAGAGTTTGCTCCAACACAAATGAGAAGGGGAAGGACAGGGAGGGAGAAGGAGACACATTAGAAGGACAGGATAAGCCCTCGGTCAAGAGGCTAAGCTCCACACTCCCAGTGGAACTCTCCTGTGCTCTCACTATCAGCATCTCAAAACCATCCCTAAACTGTGCTGGACTATTACCTGTAAAGTTCCAGATTTTTCCTCAAATTTCCTTTAAAGGACTTTTCAGGGAAACAAAAGTTGGACTTTCTCTCTACACAATTACATTTCAACTTCTTTTTCTGCAACTGTATGCTTTGCACATCACCTTCCCACAGCGAGATGGCCTTCTGCTGCAAAATGGCACCTCTGCCTCCAGTCCAGCCTAGTCCTTCCCCTCCTGCACCTGGCATCTCTCTACAGAAACGTTACACAACTAAGTCCCACAGACGCTATTTACATGATGTATGTAACACCTCATCTTCATGGCACAAGCAGATGCCACATTTCCCCGGTCACACTGGTGGGATTGCAGTTTTCAACCACAATATAATCTGCAAATACATTATTCTCTTTTTTTTCTCCAATCACTCTGTGAGAAATACAAGGAAAATTTCTTAGATAACAGCTTCAGTAAGACTCCTAGATCTGATGTTATAACATCATAAGTTATTATGGTCCATTTAACAATTTGCTTTTATTAAATTATCTTAAACATTAATGTCTCCAGTCATTCAGGCTGATCTGCCTTATTACGCTTTTTATTATGGTCATGATTTGAATATTGAGATATTGTCCAATTAGAAAAAAAGGATAAATCTATTGGGACAGATATAGAGATTCCACAGTGCTTATAAAAAAAAAACCCAAAAAACAACCAGTAATACAAAAGTTGCTTTTGTTTTGCACAGAAACAGCAACGAGCACTCGCCCAAGGCCATGCAGGCATGGAACCATGAACACTGGTCTGGCTGCAAAGCAGTACCAGACCACAACTTCATTTCCATCTGTCCACCTTCTGCATTAACATCTTAATATAGCAGCTGTTTTCAGTATACACTTAAGTGGATGCCTTCTCTATCGCCAGCCACCAAGCTGCTACTCGGCTCACCTGGAGTGACATTTGCTTTCTTCCTCTTCTTGCCTGGATCGCTTCCATTCTCGACTGGGCTTTCCGATACCTGTGGGCCAGCAGTGCTGCCAAACTGCAGAGATTTGTTGTTGCTGGCAGGATCAAAGGACAGATGGTTTAAGCCTAAAAAAGAAGAATACACTCAGAGATTTTCTTTAAATTGGTTTGCGATGCTTCAGGATCACAGTACTAGGAGAAATGCCCAGTACCAGGTACAAGCAGCCCTTCAGGTCCCTGCAGGAACTATGCCTCCTGTTTACTGTCCCCAGCTACAACTGATCTTAATGTTACGCTGATACCACTTTAAAATATTACGCACAAACATTAATCCCAACGCCCACACAAATCAAACCGTTTGATACTGTAAACCAGGGGTGCCTCTCCCCTGTGTTGTACAGTATTTCATGTTTGGAAACTCAGAGGCCAGAATTTTTTTCTATTTCTTCCAATCCAGGAATACATTTTTAATAATTACTTAAGTTTCACCCAATTTGTCACCAGTTGTGAATTCACCCGCAGTTATTTACTAGCAAAAAACAAGGCCCATCTTAGATGACCTTCAAAAACATAAGGTGCTATTGCAATTTTTATTCAAGGAGTCTGGCAAGCAGTTGTCCCGCTTCGTAGCTGAGGAAGCGTGCTCCACAACATGCATCCCCAAAGAGGGGAGTTCACAGACCCAGCCAACTGGGCCAAACTCCTCCTCAGCCAAGTGATGGTTCCACTATCAGGGTCCAGACAAACTTCTTCAGCCTCAGGGCTCAAGTTCCCTCTCCCCTACCCTGCAGCAAAGGAACAGGTTTTCCTTCGCAGGCACCCACTTATCCCCGATTCCCACTCCATCAGTCCTCAGCCACACCATTACCTTCCACTCTGTGTGCTGGGTGCAGGCTGACAAGTGCCACAGATGATGCTAGCAGTGCCTCCATACACTCCTTTTAAGAACCACAGCACTCAAAGACAGAGTGCCTTGAGTCCTGTTGCTTAGAGTTTGTTATTGATAGAGCAGATCTACCACCGAGTTAGGTTTACTCAATAACAAGCTTAGACTGACCCATATAAATTAAGTATATCTAAAGATATAAAACCAGAACAGTTAAGATGATATCTACCACCGAGACACCCTTTTGCTGATAAGCACACTGTATGTTGGTTTTAGACACAGCTGTCCATCTTTTTAACAGCCATCATCTACCTTATGAGCTCCAAGATCTTGGAGAACACCAACATAACTCAGGTTTTCCAGGAAGGATCCTGATGGAGACACCAAGGCCCATACAGACCCATGAAGACCAGAATTAGGTTTCAAAAATAGTGCAACTTTTTAAAAATTCACCAACTATAAAGCACAATCTGAAATATCAAGTAACCAATAGTCTGAATATTACTCAAAAATTGCTTAGCTGATCACTTGGATAAAGTTTTTTGTGTTTCCTGGAAGTTTTGAGTTTTTCCTCATTCACAAACATTCGTATCCCTACACAGGACAAGTTACTTCAGTGTTGAGTCCAAGTTTCACAAGAAATATCCAAGCACGTGTTTACATGCAAGTAAAGAAAAAGCAACAGTTAAGAAGTACAAGTAAGGAGAATTATGCTGAAGCAGAACAAAAGCTGCCAGTGGTAAAAGCTGGATGGCGTGATGGCCTTTTCTCTGCCCCCTAAATGTCCAAACACTTAAGCAACAGGTAGCTGAAGCCTGGATACTCGTGCTCACACAGCCAGGAGAGGCAAGCAGCGGTGTTGGAGCTGGCTGCATTTGAAGAGCATCCACTGCACCACGCAAAGGCTGCACATCCCAGGGCTCCCTGGTCCCCACTGCCAGGATCCAGCATCAGCCCACAAGCCTCTGAAGCCTCATTGCTAATATTTGTGTTTTGATAGGTCACAACCTTCAGAAGCAAATCAAGAGAAGGCAGACAGATGCGCTGTAACATCTCGCTGTCTTGGTACGAAAGGTTTAGTACAAAAGACTCCTATAACTACTCAGGCTGTCAGTCAGAAAAAAGTTGCAGGGGGGAAAGAAATTGCCTAGTGGACATGTCAAAAAAAGGAAGTTTCAGAAAACCCATAAAGTGAAGGACCAAGCACAAGGAAGAACATCCAGTTGTAATGCTGACAGCATACAGTCCTGCCAGAGTCCTACAACCTGGATGACTGTAGTCATCAGATGGTTTCTTCTCCTGAAATAGCTTCTTTGGAGTGTAATTCCCAATGTTGCCCCACCTGGCTGACCAAATTGCAACTATCTTCAGTGGCCTCTTCAACATCCCTAATAAGGTGTCTATAGCCCCACCTTCTACTTCCTAAGAGGCAAGGCTAATTAATGTGGGCCAAATACCCGCTCCTGTCAAGGCACGGCACCAGGGCAGAAGCTCAGAGGGGAACCAGAACAGCTACCACAGGGAGCAGTAAACCTGGATTTTGGTCTCTGCTCCCATATTCTCTCCTGTGAGCACCATGAGTACAGTCTCAGGCGTCTATAAGAGCTTTGAAGCCCAATGTTGTTTTCCAGCATCATCCTACTACAGCCAACTAGATCTTTAAATGCTTACAGGATCTCCCTAGATGATCCTAGTTGCCCTGTAATGAATGTAAAAAGATTTATAGGAAAACTCACTTATGGAGGAAAAAAAAAATTGCAGAGGAACAGAGCTTGCTGATGTAGTAGCTGATACAGTGGAAGTGGGGAAAGGAATAAGTTTTTTTGACACAAGAGGCATTTGAATGAGCCAGCTTTAAAGGAATGGACAGTTTGGGTTCTTTAAAAAGACACATTTGAGGAAATACTGTTTGGAGCTTTTTCTAAGACCACAAGAGAGGATTTCTAAGGAGAAATAAAACTGGTATTACAGAAACCCAACCGTATGGCTCAACAAAAACAAGGCAAAACCTGTCCACTGCACCTGAGTTGAAAGAGCAGAGGGAAGCAACCATAACAGTTTCAGGTCATCTCCCATTCAGTCACATGGGGGTCAAAAGGCTTTAATGGACAATTGACAAAACTGGGCAAGACGGGAGGTCTCTAGGGGATACCATGAAACAGAGTAAAAAGGCGAACAGATCCTTAAACAATCAACCACTATATAAAGTGAGAAAAGCTAATTATTCAGGTTTGAATCAAAGAGGACTGAAGAAAAACTGGTTTGCAGCTTCCAGTATATTTCCTAATTCAAGGTACTACAGACATTTCAGAGTAATTCTGTGCTAAACCGTCTTTTAGATGATCACCCTCCACAGATCTGTAGCGGACAAATTGCAGGTGATGGCCAATCAATCGCATTTATGTGCCAGCAGAATGCAGTCCCCACCATTCCTGGCTCTCTAAAATGGTCTGTTTCTGAAAACTACAGGTAACAAGAAAAAAGTACTTTGTAAACAATTCCAAATTACCAGAGGCTTCAAACATAAAGCTTCAAGTATGCAACTAACCACAGCAAGTTTTAGAGAGGTATACTGCCCTTAATTGAGCACTGAGTTCATTATTCCACCTTCTGTCATATTCAGCGCTTGCAGGGATGCAAGACTAAAGGGACATTAAAACATCCAGTTTGATTTATCTTTGTCTCAGCAAACTCACTCTGAACAGTCAATGCAAAAACAAACAAACAAATCCTTTTTGTGGACCCATATAAAGTGATAAAAATAGCTACATTTCTGCTAACGTATGCCTATGCTCCTGGAGGGTGGGAGCATCAGGAGAACTACAGGACTACCAAAGATTACAATTACGCCATCTCAATGCACTGACAGGCCAAGGCATTTGTACCAAATCTTTCTCTAGACACACTGCAGTGTCACGATTTCTATTCTAGAGGATTCCACTTCCAAGAACTTGTTAATAAACACGGTTGCTGTGAACAGCTGTAAATAGACAAGAGAATGGATACAGAGAGCCTGAAGGGGCTCATCTCTTAGCTACTGAAAGGTGAGAATGTAAGAAGCAGCCAAAAAAATAAGTACTATTCGGCTGGCAACAACAATAGTCACGCCTGACTATGCAAGATGCCTACAATGCTGCTTCTTAAATACCCCGAAGTCAAAATATCACTGAGGTCATGAGGGCTCAGGAAAACAAATCTCGAATGCAGCAGGTTAAAAATAGGGAGAGGCTGTATGCAGCAAAGAAACAGGGACAACAGAAAAGGAGCAATTGTAAGATTTACCTCTATTATTATCCAGCTGATGGAAAAGGCAACATTAAATTTGAAAGCATGTTTTCCCATGCTTGGGCATAGGGAAGGATGTGGACAAGCAGCGATCCAGCTGGACACCTGTGCCTCCAGGCCTGAAATGGACAGATGCCCTGCCCTGGCTGAAGATGACATGCCATACACTCAGCATCAACCAACACCTGAATGTTAATGCACACCACTTGGGCAATTACTTTCTAACCCACTGAAGAGCAAAGGCAGCTACTTACTCCAATTATTTCCATCATCAGTTTGAGCTAGGATGCTTGATTATGCTCTGTGGTATAGAAGGAGCATTCTGATGCTGCATCTGCTCTGATGACTGTGCTGGGGAGGGATGCAGCCATCTCCAGCAGAGTGAGCTAACAAGGAGTGAAAAACTACTTGTGTTCTTTGCAAAAAAATTTTTATTAACGTATTTTGGAAAAAAACAACAGATTCCTTAGCTACAGGACAAACACTGGGGTCTACAGGAAGCAAAGGAAGTTCTCACAGATATACAGCCAGCACCCCTGCCAGTTAGGTCATGAGTCAAGATGTAAAAAAGTGCCTGAACCAAGTGAACAGCTCATGCCAGACCAGAAGGGAGGCAACCCTGCTCCCAGCTGCCCAACACACCCCATGCACCCACACCAGCCCTGGAGACCTCCCATGACCCGATTCCCCTCACACCCCAGGCAGAAATTAATGCAGCTCCTGGGAAATGGACAATGTTCTGCTAGGATTAGTATATCTAAATTGCTCACAGAAGGCTCCAACCCTAACCTGACATATATAGGAAGGACCAGAAACAGACCTAAAAATGCTCTTAAGTCTTCAGCATCAGGTCCCATGACCCTGACTATCCACTGCCTCACCATTGTGAATGAAGCACTGCATAGCTGCAAACCAGCAGGCAACTTGCTACAGACCAGCTGTGAGCCAGCAATGTCTCTCCTGCTTTCAGCATGCAGATTAACAAAAGAAGACCTATAAAAGGAGAAGAGACCATGGTGATGAGAACTGAACAGTAATTAGCAAGCATTTCTCTTCTTGTCTTAAATCATTTCTACCTGAAAACATCCAGACCTCAAGTGCTGGCACTAAACACTGCCTCAAAGGCAGCCACCTCAAGAGTAATTAAAAAAGAAAAGAAAGGTATGTTCCTGGTATTCATCAAGCCCTGTGAAAAGTTCAGGAGGGCAGATCAGTCATTGTCCTGGTTTTGGCTGGGATAGAGTTAATTTTCTTTCTAGCATCTGGTATAGTGTTATGTTTTGGATTCAGTATGAGAAGAATGTTGATAACACACTGATGTTTTCAGTTGTTGCTGAGTAGTGTCTATACTAAGTCAAGGATTTTTCAGCTTCCCATGCCCAGCCAGCAAGAAGGCTAGAGGGGCACAAGAGGTTGAGTGGGGACACAGCCAGGGCAGCTGGCCCAAACTGGCCAAAGGGGTATTCCATACCATGTGATGTCATGCCCAGTATATAAACTGGGAGGAGTTGGCCGGGGAGAGGGTGGATCACCGTTCAGGAGCTAACCAGGCATCGATCAGCAAGTGGTGAGCATTGTGCATCACTTGTTTTGTATATTCCAATTCTATTATTATTATTATTTTCTTCCTTTCTGTCCTATTAAACTGTCTTTATCTCAACCCACAAGTTTTACTTCCCCCCCCCCCCCCCAGTTCTCTCCACCATCCCACTGAGGCAGGGCGGGGGGAAGTGAGTGAGTGGCTGCACGGTGCTTAGTTGCTGGCTGGGGTTAAACCACGACAAGTCATTAAAAGCATTCCTGGGGAGTTCTCCTCCCAGTTATCTCCTGCACCAAAAGGTCAACCTGTTCATGACAGCTTGTTGAAACAGCTGGCAAGGAGCAAAGGGGAAGGGGACGCTGGTGCAATTGCTAGCAAAACACTCTTGAACAGGCACAGGAACATGACTGCTGACTTTGTGACCGGACAGACACTGTCCCAAAGCTCCCAGGGTCGTTCCCAAAGTAGGGTGATGAGCAGCAGCAGGCTAAGCCTGCAGCACAGTTTCTTCCAGGCATTATACGTCATTAAGAAGAGATGGAGTAAGGAAATCTCAAATCAGCCCCTCAACCTCGCCCTTCTTGGCTGATCCTCACCTTAAGTTTCACTGCTGCCCTAAGAACCTGTCAAATCTGCTCTGCAGCACAGGGATGAGTTTGCACTGCTGGCACCAACCTCTAGAAGCACACCAAATGCAGACAGGAGCTGCTGTGCGTGCCCAAAGACCAGCAGGATGAAGTTATCACATGCAAGAGGATGAGGTGGATATGAGTGGCGACCCAACAAGGAACATGGAGACTTTAGTTCACCTCGTGTTACCTGCCAACGTCCTGGGCTGAGCAGCAGGCCAGGAATCACTGGGTGCTCACCCACAAAGTTGACTTTTTTAAAGGAAGAGTCACAGCAGAAAAGGCTGCAGTGAAATAAGAGCTAGATCTTCATTGAGACCTGTATATATCAAAGCATTCCCACAGGTTTTTAATCTGAAGTCACTTAATTCAAAGCCAATCTTCCCTGTCAACAAGAAAAGGCCTATTGCAGAGTTAAAACTGTTAGGTTATGTGATAAAAGCTCACCTGCACACGCACAAAGGAGCGGAGAGAGGCAGTGATGGCAACCCATTCCAGTGCTTGACCACCCTCACAGCAAGCAAAGATTTCTCACATTTAGTTTAATTTTCCTGTATTTTGATGTGTGCCCTTTGACATTTCACTGGGCACCACTGAGAAGACTCTGACCTCATCTTCTTTAAGATATAAGACTCCCTCTGCCCCCACCCCAAGCCTTCTCTTCTCCCAGTTAAACAATCCCAGCTCGTTCAGACTCTCCTCGCTAAGAGATACTCCAATCCCTTCACCACATTAATTACCCTTCATTGGGCTCACTTCAGAACGTCCACGACTCTCTTGTACTGGGGAGCCCAGAACTGGACACAGCACTCAGGTGTGACCCCACCAGCGTTGAAGGGAAGGATCCCTCAACCTGCTGCCAATGCTCAACTTAATGAAGCCCAGGATGCTGCTGACCTCCTTTGCCACGAGGTTACATTGTTTGGTTCATGTTCAACTTGATGTGAACCAGAACACTCAAGACCTTTTCCACAAAGCTGCTTTCCAGCAGTTTGTCCCCAGCACGTACTGGTGCATGGGGTCATTCCTCCCCAACGTGGGGGACTCTCGTTATCAGAACTACCTAGGGTGACAGTAATACAAGTTAAATTTCAGTGGAGTGTCTTTTGGGGGAAGTCAGGTGAAGTCCAGTCCGCGATCAATGACTAGCTAAAGGACAAGGATACATTCAGCTCAGCGTTACTTCAGCAAATACATTTCTAACTACCAACATGCATTCACTACCTGTAAGAGATGTGGGCAAAACCCAGCAAAAGCATCATAAAGACAACCAGAGACACTTCTGGGAGAACGGACTGTGGACTTGCTCCAGCCACTTTATGGATAGCCTGCTTCCAAAAAATTTATTATTTATGGGCTCTCCATTAAATGTAATCAGATACGCTCTCTAACAGATGCAACACACGATCCCTAGACGTGAATGCAGCAACATTTCTTGTGCTGGTACAAATTCATGGTGTCAGATTAATCCTCAAAGGTGACCACACAGGGTGTGATTAAGGCACCTGAATCCAGATCCAGGTTCACTGTCTCATCAAGACAGGGCTTTGGTCATCCTATTTGAGAGGCCACACCAAGATCAGCAAAGAGGTCAGAGTTAAAACCCTCATTTTGTTCCCACTGGAGGATTTGGGTTTGTTTTCAACCTCAAGCCATGTAACAACAGTTGTGTCTTACAGAGCAATCCTAAAACAGCCACACCAATACAACGAGGGGACAAGAGTATGAACGAAACCAAAAACCACTATATTGCTCTGAAATTTCCAGAATAAGCGATTGACTTTCCTATAGCCTTTTTTCCAGCTGATACCTCACAGGCCAATGATGCACTTTGAGGCAGTGCTGAGGCAGCAAGGATTCCTTCCTGTGATTCCCTGCATTGGGATGCAAGATTTAAAGAGCTAAAATGCAATTGCTTCAAATTAAGCTTCACGTATAAAAACATTACCATTACTGCATGAGGAAAGGAGGAAAGTTTGCACCCTTGCTGTGAAACTTCCATTCCAATTTACAGCTTTTTTCTTCCAAGCCAGCTACTCCTCAACACAAGAACTGGTTTAGAGCTACTCTTCTCATTTGATACACTCCTCAATAGTGCCTAAACCTCTTCAAAAGGTAGAAATAGGACTTCTTTGGTTTTAAAGCTAACCCTCTGCATTTACAACTTCATTACAGCATGCAGAGCACATGGAAGTGCTCTGGAAGAGAAGCCCGCTACTGTCCTTATACAGCCTCAGACTAGAATTCCACAAATTCCAGAAATATTCAGAAGTTGCAAAAAATGGAAGTTGATGAGATCACGAACTGCAACATGTTTTTCTTTGCAGGCACAGGCTGGAAACTGAGCAGCTCTTTCACAAGCCATAAGCAAAAATGAATGCATTTTCTGGGTAGTGTTGTCTAGAAACAGCACTAGAAAGGATGCAGTTACTCTTAGTCCCACTCACACGAGAGATACTGGTAGCTCCTCCAACAAGGACTTCCAGGATCCCAAGACCTACTTCCACAAGCACTTTGTCCTGTTTTGCTCCAGGGTCTGTGAGCAGAGAAAGCCAGGAGCTACTGCTGATGGTCACTGAGTCACCTTCATCTATAGAAACTATCATTTACTCAATAACACAGGTCTGGACCTCTGCGAGGGTGGTTATGGTGACCAGTAAAAGTCCCTGTGCACAGCTGCCTGTCCCAAGAGCCTGCCTACAGCCAAGAACAAGGTATTTGGCAGCCACCAGCTGGAAGGCTCTGGGCAGAAGCACCCATGCAACTTGGAGCAGGCAGCCTTGTCCTTGCCTGCAGGTCTCCAGGGCCCCCCAAGACAGGACAAGGTACCATACACAGGCACGTTATGGCACACTCAAGATGGAGAAGCAAAACATCTTGGGAAAGCTTTGTTCTCACTTCCCCAAGATGGAGAAAAAGTAAATGACCCACGAAAGAAAAGGGGAGTATTGAAAAGTGGGCAATGGAAGCAGCAAAAAAAGCAGACACCTTGCTTGCTGCTCTCTTGCAGCACGGAGTTTGCTCCAAGAATTAAACCAAGCCAGAGAGAAGACTTCCAATGCACTTTAGAGTAAGAAACCCCTCATTATGTCAGATTTTCCACCCTACAATTGGTAAATGCCATGGACAAGAGCCACCTTCAAAACCGATTCTCTCCTACTGTTTCATTGAACTGCCGTTCAGCTTGAGCTCCAACCACATCCCACCAAATACAAAGAACATGCACAGAAGAAAGCTGAAGCTGCAGAAGAACTTCTCTCCTGGGCACAGAGCAGGGTAAAATCTGACAGAATCAGACAGTACGACTGTGAGGCATGAGCCCAAGCACTTTTCCTTTGCAACAACCTTAATGAAACATACTTGGCTATTTTGAGTAGGCCTGCTCAGGAAGGAAGGGACCAACAGCACAGGAGCAAGCCTCAGGGTTTTACTCAGTTTTACTGAGGCTCTGTAGCAAGCTAGCCAGAAAAGGCAAAAATGAGCAAATTTCTGCATTTGCAGTGAAGTGCTATGCAAAAGGTAAGTGGGAGAGAAGGAGAAAAATTAGGGTTTTCAGCGAGTGTCAAACCAGTATCAGCATTTCTAAAGAGCCATACGTGGCACAGGCATTAGCGTGCCCTTTACCTCCAAGTGCAGGCAGTATATACCTCCAGGGATTTTCAGACAAGTGAATTTTTACGAGCAAGATATCAGGAGCTGCCATAGTGCAGTGACTAAAAATTAAAAAATAAAAAATAATTTTAAAAAATAATCAACTTGGACTAGAAGATTCCTCACAAGAAAAATGGATTGGGGAAAAAAAGTGAAGATGTTTAAAGATGAGCAGAAAATTACTATCAGCAAGTCCTCTCACACAGCAGCAGCAGGTTGCTGTAGGTGGTCTTCACTGCTGGAAATAGATGCTGAGTTGTGTCTCATGGGAGAACACGCAGCAGTTTCCCGCTGTCCTAAATAGCAGTAGCAATGCACAGCCCCGCCTATCCTTTGGGTAGGTATTGATTCGGGTCTGTGCTGATGCTATATATGGCTGTAGCTTTCACAGCACACGTTTAGAAAGGGCCTGGATAGAGACAGGAAAGATCTCAATGTTCCAGGCATAAATCAAGGGAAGTATCTACTCTCACCGGGTCCCATGCCAGATCCTGGACAGGACTTCATTTTCCAACCACTAGTTCCTGCTAACAGAGCTTGGCCATTTGCCTTAATGACCAGCAAAAAAAAAAAAAAAAAAAGAAATTAGAAATGGTCAACAACGTGAACTGAAAAGCACTGTTTTACAGATCATTCCTATTACCGGGAGTTGAACATGCTGACAGCACTTCTACCCAAAACGTGGGTTTGTGCAGTTCACTGTGCAAGGCTCCTATGACTGTATAGGAAAACAGCACCCCAACAAGGCTTCCACTTCAAGATTTTTGCAAAATCTTCCCTGCTGGGTTTACTAATGTGCAATCAAATGACAACAGGAGCTCCGACCACAAGCCTAGCACCACTTCAGAGGCACGCAAACGAGCTCACCCGGAGCCAGACAAGGGAACTACACGGTTTGACAGCAACCTCGCACTGCTGCCGGTCAGATACTCGGTTTTCTTGACGTCCAACTAGTTAATAAGAAGCAGGTACACAAATCTCTGCCCTGTAACTCAAAGACAAAAAAACCTCGTAACGGGTACTCTGAGACTTTCACATACCTAAAAGCATTTTAATGATACACTTAAAAAGCCCATGTAGTTTATGCCCACTCATCAAACTTTTCTCAGCCAGCATCAAGAGGAACTTAAGAAATGGGCTGACACAGGCTTTACTATAAATATGGATTTACCTTTTGCCAACATTGGCAGATATATGAAATAAGTCTTGCTCAGCCTGAACAGGGGTCCCTTTTCTTTTTTGCATGTTTAGAAATGCAATTTAGAAATAAACTGGATTTCAGGATACAATCTGCCATCTGATTACATAGTACTTGTCTTAAGCTCTAAAGAAATGCACTTTAGAAGAAACTGAAGTACATAGCATCTGCGGTAATCAATTAGAAAACACAGAGAAAAGAAAACAGCAAGGAAGGGAAAGGAGAGAAGACACCGAGACTTTGAAGATACATTTTGATATCAACCATTTGCTTTCCAAGACTAGTTTCCAGGTTCAAAAACTACTGTTGGGCTTGTGCACTCTTTTCTACTGTACTCCCAGCTTAAGTGTCATGGTTAAAGCTTTATAATCATCAGTTTGATCAGAAGCCGGCTAGGCACGCTGATGAGACCAGCAGACTTTTGATAGTTACTTCTGTCAACTCCACATAATCCTATATGCTAACAACACTAACGAGACATTATCAGAGAAGCGCACTTTCAAGAAAAGCACACAAAACACATACTTTACCTGCATACTGCACAAGAAACATGGCAAGGTGCTGATCATATTTCAGTATTTCAGCCAGTTCTCCTGCCGCTCCCAGCTTGTTTATTTGTTTAAAAGAGAGTCCAGGGTTGAGCTCCCACGCTCAGCGCAGCTCCAAGCAAGCCTCCGAGCTCAAAAGGCAAGCTGGGTCCTAATGACAGTAAACCTACTACCGCGCTCCCCCGTGGGCAGGCAGTGACAACCCAGGCATCAAGAGCACAGGCTGGGACTGGAGCTGGCAAACAGCAGCTGCACGTGTCACCATCAGTCTCCAGTGACTGACACCGATAGGCAGATTCTGGGATGCAGGGGATGGAGGTGGACGAGCAGGTGGAGAAGTGATTAGCAGCAAGTACATCTGAATTTGCAAGGGATTTCATATATCAATGCTTTTAAGCGCTGGCGTGCAGTTAAATAAACCCTGTTTGCATGCCTGAGATTACTGGCCTTTGCACAGAAAGATTAAGTTCTGGTAATCCTTGATGGTAAGAGACACACTGCTCACTTTCCTTGATTCTGGAAGCTTGTACTCAAAAGAAATATTAACTTCAGACAAGCTAATTATTCTAGCAGGGCACTGTCAAAAAAAAAAAAAAGAAAGAAAGAAAAACAGATACAAAGAGTCCCTTTGTAATTTGACCGAAAACACAGCATTCAGTAATACCAAAAGGCTATCTGCAGTGTTTTCAAGAGAATGGCATATTTTGATAAATACATATCCACAGCAGCAAAAACACAGAGACTTGATCAAGTCACATATGAGCCATGCCATTTGCTTACTGTTGTAACCCAAAACAAACAAAGGAAAAAAATTCCTTACCAGTGTGTGCATGCACATACGTGTGTACACCAGCACAGACCCAGACACTCAACCCTTGTTGCTTCTCTATGGGCAATCCTCAGCAGTCCTCACCAACCGCTCCAGCCACCACGCCAAATTACTAAATATTCCACAGAGTTCTTAGGATCCTGGCATGGCTCTGTCAAACCACCTTTCCTCTCGACACAACATCTAGAAATTGTTTTGCACTAACACTGGGATTTATGGGGAGCGAGAAGCTCATCCTCCATTGCCTGGGGTGCAGAGCAGACGGCTCCAGGCTCAGAGGGGACATGCCCAACCCCAGGCAGCTCATCAGTCACATCCCTCCCCATCCTGCCAACCTCACTCACAGCATGCCCGGAGAGCAATACCTGCTGCTTCGTAACAAATGCTGAAAAGCTTACATTTTCAGAAATGTGTTTTTGAAAGGCTAGGAGAAGAAACCTGTCAGGCTAACTGCACAGACCTACTGGGGAAAAAAAAAAGGGAAGAAGAAAAAAAGAGGAAAAAAATGAGGGAAGTCCCAAAGAAAACTCTGGCAGAGCCAGCAATTGGTATCATCAGAACGTCCTACTGCAAAAAACTGGACTGAAGGCCGAGTGCTGCTCCCCAGATGCGAGACTCACAGAGGGGCAGCACCAGCACACGGACCTGAACAGCTTTGTCTTGGCCGAGAGCAGAGCAGCTGGATGCCGTGGGAAGGCAGCACTCTGGGATGGACACGTTGGCACTGGAAGAATGCCAGCAGAAAAGTTGGGGATTAGGGAAGAAATCTCACACCATCTTTGGAAGGTGCACAGAATGCCTCTCTAGCAACACCTTATCTTTGAAATTACTTGGAGGCGATTGAACTTCACCCCTTCTAAGAGCTCAAGTCACCCATACCAAAAACATGACCTTAAACTAAGAAACCTGACCTTACAGTAGCTCAGACAGAGCTTTCAACAACTTAACGCAGGGGTCTTTTTAATTAGATCTTACAAAAATCCCTCAAACAAAACATTAAGGAACAGAAAAACCAACCAGTCAGCTTCCAGAGCAGGAGACAGGTGAAAGACTGGAGTAGGAATGCAAGTTTGCTGGACAAACTCCTACCCAAGGTTGCCTTAGCATTTTATCCATCATCTCACAGCTCTGCTGCAATGTTCTGCAGGCCGGAAAGATGCGGTGTCTAATTATTGTAGCTGTGCAAGTGAAGCACAGGGGAGCTAGAAAGCGTGTGGACTAACAAGTAACCTATCCAAGGACTAACATGTTTGTGTAACATGTTAAGTGTGTGTGGCACTAAAGAACAAAAGCATTTCTATGCAGCACGATCTGAATATACACTGTTGTTAACACACACACGACCAAAATATGAGCAAAATAATTACAACAGCAAGAAACACATAAAGAAGCTTAAGTATTGTGCTTAGGGAACCAAATAAATGCATGCATGAACATGCGTATGAATCATAGCCAAAGGATCTTTATAGAGCGCGGCTGTGGGAGAGTTACAGCCCACTGGTAGCTGTGGTACTGGTATGAGCATGTCCGAACCTCACAGTGCTTCCTACATACAGTCTGGCTGCAGCAGAACGGATCCAGCGCAAGCTGAGTTACACGGCTGGGCACGGCTGAGCCGGCCCAGCGTTCAGAAGACAGAGAACACGAGAGTGACACCCAACCAGTTACACCCAGCAGGTGAGAAGCTGCTGCCACCTTCACACACGCACACCCCCCCTTTGCAAACCAACCACTCCTGGAGCATCAGAAGCAGCCTGCATAACAGTCAGTCAGTTCAATAATTTCCTTAAGCGCAAGTCATTTCTCCCTCCCTCTTGCGCTACCTTGTGACATTTTAATTACCGTTGAACCCAAAAGGCAGCCTGGAGACTTCCCACCCAGCACAGACCTTACAGAACAGCTTCCCCGCCACCCAAACGGCCACCACAGCACTCGCGATGTCACCACCAGCACCAGCTCTCCTGATGTTCTGAAGATTCCCATATGGTCACTCTTAGATGCGCTACGACGACCCGACCGAGCAGGAGGCCAACTCCTCAACCGCCGTCTCTGGACACGGCCCCCCCCCCCGCCCCTCTGCGGCCAGCAGGGAAACCTGGTTCGGCCCCGCGAGGCCCGCGGCCGGCGATCCGGACGACGCTGCGGCCCCACAGGCGGCAGGAGGAAGCCCCGGGCGGAGGCCGGGACCCGCGGCCAACCCTCCTCCTCTCAAACGGGGGGGGACCTGGCAGGAGAGACCCGCACACACGAGGCGGCACGCCGGCCCCGCCGCCGCCGCCCCGGCCCGCTGAAGCGCTCCAAGGCCCAACCCGTCAAGACCCACGGCCTCACCCGGCGGCCAGCCCCGGCCACGGGCGCAGCGAGCAGGCCGAGCCGGGCCCTGCTCGCTCCCACCGGGAGTTCTCCCGGGACGGGACGGGACGGGACGGGACCGACCCGCCCGGACACAGCGAAGCCCAGAACCCGCTCCGCGCTCACTCACCTCCCCTCACCTCACCGCCCGGCCCGGCCCGGCCCGGCCCCGCCGCGGCCGCCTATTGGCTGCCGCCACGCTAAGGGGGCGGGGCGTTGCGCGCACAGCACGCCGGGACGGTGGCGGTCTCCGCCGCCGCTGAGGCGAAGGGCTACGGTGTGTCAGGGCGGCGGGTACCGGCCGTCCCCCGGCCTCGGGTCGCTCCCCCGCGTCCCCGGCAGCGCCGTTTTTCCCGCCCCCGCAGCCCCCAGCGCTCTCGGGACACCACCAGCCCCCGCCGTCGTCGTCTCCCGGCGAGCTGGGGCCCGCCTGCCCCTCGCCCCGGGAACGGCTCTGCATCCCCGCGTCCCTGGGTGGGCGAGGAGTGAGCGGCGGGATGGAGAGCCCCGAGCCCCGAAGCAGAGGGGCTGGTGCGGACCGGTGAGGGGTCTGGCAACGGTGCTGCTGCTCCCCGGCTTCACCGGCCGCAGGCAGAGCCGGGCGCTGGCCGCCCACCCCGGAGAAGCAGCCCCGACCTCCCCCGGTTACTAGGAATAGAGAGCAGGCTGGCAGAAATGTGCTTTATTCAGCTGAAGGTCAGCAAGCAGGGGAAGCGCTCTTCGCCTTTCCCTCTTTTTTTTTTTCCCCTTGGGGCAGGATTTATCCGTCCCTCCTCACCCCACGGCCTGAGGTGCACCCACCCTTGTCCAGCCACGCTCCAGCAGCCTCCCCAGAGCAGCTGGGCGATGGGCGGCACTGGGTGCCCGCAGGGTCACGGCGTGGCTGGGGCAGCACCGGCGGAGCAGGGGGGCAGATGCTCTCCGGGACAAGAGATGAAAGTAGGCATGGCCTCACGAGGAACGGCTGCCGGTCCGTGCTGTCCCAGCAGGATCTGGAGGTGTCTGCCAGGAATAGAGCCCCAGCTACTCCAGCCTGCGAGCAACCCCCTCTGGCACAAGGCTTGGAGAGAGAGGAGACGCAGGTCAGCGCTGGAGTGCAGATGCTCAGCAAGGCGTCTTCCACTGCAGGGAGGTGCTCAGTCTCCAGCTGCACTGTGTCCTCCACCCGCACAGGAGCTTGGCAAAAGCATCTCCTCTCCCATCCGAGCCACGGCCCTGTGTCTCTGTAGCACCAAGGAGGCTGCCTGAGCCATGATCCCTGCTGTGGATGGGGACACCGTGATCACAACAGTCCTGCACAGCCAGGGCTCCTGCTCCGGTCGCTCATGCTGCTCCAGATCTGCAGTCTCATCTGGTTCTGTGCCCAGGCACAAACACTGCTGATGGCTGGCCCCGCTGCAGGGCTGTGGGCAGCAAAACTGCAGCAGAGGCAGCAGTCAGCAACACAGGCCCACGTGCAAAGTGTCTCAGTTCACACTGGGTACCCGCCCACGATGCTCGCTGCAGGAAGCATGTTGGAGGGAGGCAGAGGATGGCTTCGGCATTACTGGAGGCTCAGCGAGGATGGGTCAGCTTTGCAAAGCAACAGCCGGTGGAGCTCAGGCTTCAAACACATCGTACAGACAGATGATGTGTTAATCCGCAGAACTGAATCAGACTGGATCCACCTACTAGATCCACCTACGAGGCATCAGTCCACCCACAGAGCCAGGACTGCTCTACAGAGGCCTTCTCTCAGGCTCATGCCATGTTGTACAGCTAGGAACAGCATCTGCTGTCTGATATCTGGTCTCGGGCCTTTCCCAGGCAGAGGTGAATGCCACAGAGGGACTGGTGGTCTGGGTTTCTTTAAAGGCACTTCTATTTTTGCCTCTTACTCTAGGATGGGGAAGGCCGCAGGACCAAGGCAGGTTCTGGATATGGCCTTGAGCCTTCATGTCAATGGGTAGAGCAAACGACAGAGGTGGAAACAACTGCTATTTTATGCATAGCACCCTCATTTTCAGATCAGGGTACGTTCTTAGCTAAGAAATGGTTTAATGGACACAATTTTATGAGAAGCAATTAAATATCATCATAGGCTCTGGCAGGGTCAGCAGTCTGGCCACCACTGCAGTGTGGCAGGGCATGCAGCAGTGCTCCCATGGGATGAGTCAGCATACAGGGACCCTTGCAGTCCCAAATCCAGCCCTACAGCCCTGGTGGGACAAAGCAGCCCACCTGTATGGGGTTTTCCCTGGCTCCAAGGCAGCCCTTCCTCCTGCTCCCTTGCTACAGCTCAGTGTTCAGCCGGTTACTCATTAACTCACTTTACAGCCCAAGCCAAACAGCAACGGTACAGCCCATGCTGCCCTGCACCTCTGCCAGGCATGCAGGGCATGGGGCTGCTCCTTGCTCGCCATGCTAGCTCCCATGCAGATAACAGCTGCTGCTGAGGAACAGCGGGAGCCCTCTCTGTGTCCCCTGTGCCACGGCTGGGATCCCAGACCCATAGCCCTCACCTCTTCCTTGGGTGGGCACAGCCCAGAGCAGGGATGACCCTGCCACCTCTTTGGCTGCAGGTTTGATTGCAGCAGGGGACAGGTTTGGGGGACTGCCCAGGCTGCAGCTGTAGGATCACAAGTTCGGTTTAGGAAGGGCAGCGACTGGGAGTGCTTGCGGTCCAGGACAGATTTAGGACAAGCACACACCTCCCAGCCTCTGCTGCCTGGGCTAAGAGCCAAAGGCAACAGAGCCACCACTGTGTGAGTAGCCCTGCCCTGAGTGCTTGGGGCTCGCTGCCCAGAGAGCTGGCGCTGCAGGCAGAGGGGAGGGCAGGTGGATCCCAGGTCTGGGCAGGGGAAGCTGGGCAGCAATGGGTGAAGGATCTTAGCCTGCAGAGTGAATGCTGAGGGCTTGGACCCTGGAAACACAAGGCTGCTCTTCCTGAGGCTCTCCAGGCAAAATCTAATGTGTGCCACACACCTGCAATTTGGGGTGCCTGGGGCTGGTGCAAAACGGGCCGAGATGTGGCTCTGTGGGCAGGCTGGAATTTGGCCATGCTGATGTCTGGGAATTAGCATCCAGATTGGTCCCACCCTGTCTGTGATCTCCTCCACAGCTGGTGGGCCCCGGGTTCCTGGTCAAGATGCAGGAGATGAGCTGGAAAGCTGGTGACAGCCGCTCCTTACTGTGTCAGTCCTGGAGCCGCAGACAGGACACAGTGGGGAGAGACTTGGTGCCTCTACCAGGGAAACGGCGGCTGTTCCCCAGGTGGAGGAGGACTCTCCTCTTCACATCTGAAGCCAGCTGGGAGAGCTGCAGCCGCACATCCTTCTGCCAGTAGGAGTAGAGCAGGGGGTTCAGGAGGGAGTTGCACAGTCCCAGCAGCCAGAGGTAGTTCTCAATAACTCTGTAGGGCAAGCACTCAAGACAGACAGTTTGCACGATGCTGGCGATGAAGAACGGCAGCCAGGACAGCGTGAAGCACCCGATGAGCATGGCGACAGTACGCATGGCCTTCATGTCGCTGGTAGTGCGGGATGGGGGGCAGCCCCCCGCCAGCCCTGCGTGCTCCACTTTCTGGATATGCTGCACATGCACAGAGGCAATTTTCAGCATGTCACAGTAGAGATAAATGAAGAGGAAGAGCGCTGGGAAGAAGCCGACGCAGAAGACGGTGAGCATGTAGGCAGGGTGGAAGACCCCGAAGAAGGAGCACTTCTCATGGGTGGAGATCTTCTGAAAGCTCGGACTGAGGACCGGGAGGAAGCCGATGATGGCAGCAACCAGCCAGAGCCCCACCAAGCGCACCGCAACCCGCAAGCCTGTCACCAGCTGGAAATAGTGGAAAGGCTTCCTGATTGCCAGGTGCCGGTCACACGCAACCATAATCAGGGATAGGATAGAGGCAGCAGAAGAGGAGGTCACGAAAGCCATTCTCAAAACGCAGAAGATCTGGGGAGGATAAAAGGGCTGGGAAAACTCATCCATGACCAGACCCATGACCGTGAAGCCAACCATGGCATCCGCAACAGCAAGATTAAGGACAAAATAGAGCCCCTTGGAGCTGCTCTTCTGGATGAGGCGAAGGAGAGCGATGGCCACCAGCACATTGGCAGCGATGATGAGCGAGGCCAGCACAGCAAGGATGGCTCCCAGGGCTGAGCTAGCCATGGCTGTCCCCTGTGGGGCGCAGCCCAAGGATGGCACGTCCCCAGCACGATTCTAGGGCATCCCTCACCTGAGGCTTCTTGGTACGTACAGCTCAGCAGTCAGGCAGCAGCGGGTGCAGCCCCTCGCTCTCCGGGTGGTGCAGCGAAAGCCCTGGCTGTAGTGGCGTCTCTCAGGCTGGGAAGCAGAGCTCTGCCGAGCAGCTGCCTGGCGGAAGGAACTGGTGCACTCAGAGCACCCGCTGTGCCCACGGAGGTCCCTCCCCTCCAGCCACGTTTCCAGACAACCCTGGAGCAGGGCGGTGAGCAGCGAGCGCCTGGGCAGAAAGCTGCCGCGATGGCACATGGGATAGTGGACGTCCCCCAGCCAAGCACCAAGGACCAGAGTGAGTGCCCTGCTTTGACACGGGTGCTGGTAACAGGGAACAAGCAAAGCGAGTTACCAGCACCCAGCCCTACTGGTACGTGTAGGTGGCACAGCTTGTGGGGCTCCTGCAGGGTCACTGCCAGACCCAGGGCAGCCTCTTCCTGCAGGGACCAAGGGAACAATACTGATCCCTTGTCAGAGCAGCAACCATAAAGGCAACCTGGTTATAATGGGGAAAAGTACTGACAAGAGATGTCTGCTAAAATACAGGTGGAGAAAATGTCTGCCAGCCTGCAAACTTGGTGCATCCTTGGCAGGCGCAGATGGAAGATTGCAACACCCTCGATAAGTGCAGCTAGGAGCCCAGGGCATCCTTGATAAGCCCAAAACAAACTGCAATAACCTGCAGGGCAAAGAAACTGCCATAACCTACAAAGGGGCCTTCTAAGCAAGCAGAAGTCAGCAACAGCTCTTCCAGGAGCTGGTGTCCTCTGCCCACTTATGGATCCACATAAAAGTAACTGGCTACCTACCCAAAATGAGCCCCTCTCTCTCTGAGACCTCCCTCTGCGTGACCCTTCAGACCCACCGGGGATGCCTGGCTGACTCCAGGCTCTGTGACACGGATCATCTCCAGACAGAGACTTCATCATTGATTGACATCACTCCTGGGAGCAGCTTAATTAACTGTACCATAATACTTTGAATTAAATATATATATACTTGCTACTAATAAAAAGAAAAAAATCATACATACACACACTTGCTTTACTTATCGTAAGTGTATTTACCTTACTAATAGTAACTTGTAACAAAGAAATTCAGAAACAGAAACAAAGCCTCTGCATCCTTCTGTATTACTGAATCCTGCGAACCCACTGTCACATCCTTTACACTCCCGCTGGGTAGGTAACCCTCACAGGCTGTGACCAGGACTGCTCCATCCCTTTAAACAAAGTGCCACAAGCCACCTCTCCTGCCTCGTGAGCCGGAAAAAATCCAAGCTGCCAGGAAACAGGACAGGTTCAAGCCTTCCTCTGTCAAACAGTAACCTGAGGAGCGCAGGCGGACAGGGAGAGGCTGAGAGCGGGGTCCAGGGCAGGATGTGGCCAAGGGGCAGGACATGGGTGCTGTGGTGGGGAGGAAAGATGCAGCAGGTGTATGAATTATGGCCACTATGGATGGAGCTGTGGAGCAGGGAAGCCCCTTGGGAACACCCTGGGTCTGCACCACAGGTGGCTGCGGGAAGGGCTCCGGTGTCCTTATACCCTCACACCTCCTCCTCTTTTGTTTGCCCAGGGAGACATTTGGGGATCCTTAGCCCTGATGGGGGAGAGGGTCCAAACCCCACAGCATGAAATCAAGGTGGAGGG
This sequence comes from Haliaeetus albicilla, assembly GCF_947461875.1. Taxonomy (NCBI): domain Eukaryota; kingdom Metazoa; phylum Chordata; class Aves; order Accipitriformes; family Accipitridae; genus Haliaeetus; species Haliaeetus albicilla. Next base: position 966,729 of record NC_091505.1, on the reverse strand, counting down.
GAGGTTAGACAGACAGAGGAGAAGTGGCAGGACAGCTGGGGAGAAAGCATAAATACAAACTGGAGCCGGTGCCTCCCCGTGAGCACATCCTTGCCCTGTCTGTACATAGCACTGCGGTAGCTCACCGTGACAGGACAGTCCTGCTCTGCAGGGGCTCCTTTATCCCACCTCACCAGGACAGAACAGGTACTTTCACAGGACCGTCACTCAGCAGCAAGGATGTCCAAGTTGCGAGACCGCAGCTGGTTCAGCAGCCATCACTGGCAGCAATTCCTCCTCCCGCCACGCCGCTTTGTATTTCTACTTCACCATGCTCCTCTGCAGCTCAACACCGCCTGCTTTCCCAGTTACAACCCTGAATACTTCAAATCATGACCTGTATTAGACCCCAACAGGCATTTCCCTTTTATCCTGCATCAGTCTAGCTGCTTTGATGGCTTTCATAAAGGACTTAATCAAAAGCCTTTTGGAAACCCAGACAGACCAGATTAACTCTAGTGTCCTGGTCCACACACTTGCTGACTCCTTCAGAAACCTCCCAGCAGATTTGAAGTCTGGATTCCTCCTCTTCCTCATCCACCAGCCCTTGGCACTGCCAGCACACCCTGGTCATTTATGTTGCAAGTCTTCATTAGAGTTTCTACCAGTGTGGCAAAGACATCGTGGTCACTGGCTGGTAGTTCTCTGAAAACAAAACTTCTTTTGAACCCCATCCACGCTTTTGACACTTCCCTAATGTGAGAACTTTAAATGAGAGGCTACAAGCCTTTTTATCCTCAGATACCCTGACAATTTGGGGTGTGGGCCCAGCCCCCTGCTCACATTCACTGAACACCCTGTCCTACCACCTCCTCTGCCAACGTTTCAGCTTGAGACCTACCCCCAAACTTCCCCATCAGAAGCCTCCAACAGAGAAATCCCTTTAAGCTCTTCCAAGTAAAACCAGACAACCTTCAGCTTGTCTACTAGTCTTTGCTTTTTTGAGTGGTCCTTTCATTCCTCAATTGCCCACCAACCCCAGGGACTCCCTGGAAAGCTTCTGCCTTCTATCTGAAAGAGGAAACGCCCTCAGATTTGGGGTTTTACCTTGGTAAGTGGATGCCTATGGTCCCTCTTTTAGTTTTGACCAGGTTTACTGCCATTTTTATATTTAACATAGCAGGGACCATGCAATATTTGTACTTTCCACATTTGGGTAGGATTTTGCTTTCCAGGGTGCCTTGAATACCACCTCCATGTCAGAGTTAAACGACCTGGACCTTTCTGTGGGTGCATGGGGAAGGTCCCGTCCAGCATCCATCTTTGCTGGGATATATATACACATACCCTATGGACTGCAGACTAACACTAATGCCTACACTGTCTTCACAGTGCTTGCAGTCATTCTTCAGCCACTGAAAGTAGGAAGATGTTAAGGGCTTCAGGGCACAAACACAGCCCACACCACTGACTGTGGGGCAGCACTGGCTGCAGAAGCTCAGGTACTGCTGCCTCCTGGGTGGTAGCAGGATCTGAATCAACATGTGCTTGACATAAGTAGGTACACAGACTGCTCAGCTACGCTCTCACATGTTACTTGGCGTGCCACAGAAAAGGTTAGAAAGAGAAACACATAAGCTTGAGCACATAAGACAACCCGATGTTTAGGGAGTGCTTCTAGGAAGGACATCCTGAGGCAATGAACCTTAGAAAATGCCAGGTCTCCAGCAGCACTACCCCCTTGCACAAGTGGTTACAATGCCATTTATGGGTTGGGATTTTTGTTTTCAAAACATCTAGCAAAATACTAATCTACCAACTGAGAAACCTGAAGCAACTCAGCTTTTCCTCCCTGTTGGCTGCAAAGGCAAGATACTTTAGGGACGAAGGACTTTATGACCACCTTCAGGAAACACCTGGCATGGTGCTGAGGCGTGCTCACAACCAGCCACCACCTCACCGTCACGTTCGCAGAGATCGCCACCGCCGTACGTTTACCTGCAGTTACTATTGACAAAGTGAGGCAGAGTGACATGTCGCACATTTACGACAGTCAGTGCAATCAGAGCTCAGATAAAGGACACCTCCAGGGGCTGGGGACAGGCAAACTAGAAGGAGTATCTCCAAAGCCATCCAGGCGAGCTGATCCAATGGGAGGAAGAAGAGCCTCTCGCCAGCACCTTACAGCTGAGAAACGCAAACAGCAAAGTGGCCATGGGGACACTCTTCTGGCATTGCTGAGGAGCTCCTTGTAGCAGCCTGAAGAACAGGGGCAGGACAGCAACTGCAAATACCAAAGAACTGTAAGAGGATCAGTCCAAAAATCAACAGCAGCAGCAACATTCCATGGAGCTGCACAGAAGAAATGGCTCCAGAACTAAAGTTACAGAAACACTGAAGAAAACCAAAAGAATGTAATGAACTGCAGTTAAAATGCATCTCTCAAATAGACTTGTATTCATAGACTACATAAGTATTTATTTACTTTGTAGTATTCAGAAATCCTCTTCAAGAGTAAAGCCAGGTGAGGCATACCAACCTTGTCCACTTTCAATCCACCGCTCCCCGTTTCTGGTAGCTTGTAAGTGTAGTTTAACTCTGAAAACGATCCTCCCAGCCTACTGAGCTGTGGCCCTGCAGTAATACCTCTGTTCAAGGCATGATTTAAGTCCAAGAGCTTATTGGAGTCACCTTCCTTATGTACGCAGCTGGTACAAGGCAGCTATGCCTTTGCAAAACCACAGCAAACAATTCTCTCTCATTGGTCTGGGTTGGATTTGGCTGAACGTCCCTTGTGCAATTTGCACAGAGAAAGAATTTCAACTTACGGTGCTCCCAGACAGGGTGTCACAAGGGACCTTCATTCAAACTAAAGTCACCCCACAAAGAGGAAAGGGAGTAGGAACGTAAGAGTTGTTTGCTTTTGTAGCCATAAACATTAAAGGAAAAAAAAAAAAAAAAAACAACAGAAGAGTATGACCAAAATATCTTGCTTGATGTTCTGGTTAGCACTAGCAATGTTAGAGCCACCATTTTAAAGTAGTGAGACATCTAAGTTCAGCTTTAAATCACATTACCTTGCTTTAAAAATTATATAAGCAAAAATAATACAAGCAATAAGGTGAAGAGACTGAGGTTTTGCAAAACTGAGCTATGCAACACCATAATTCTCTGACACTAACAATTAAACTTTGTTTTAGAAACATTTCTATTGTAATGAATCCTAAAGATTGTTTTATATCTATATATAAGTCTGGGGAAAAAAAGATATGTATAGTGTGCTGAAAAAATAGCTTCTGTTCTCTCTGCGGGCAGACACACCATCTGCACCATCTGCTCTGGAATATACCTTCAGTAAATCTGCACAAACACAAACTCAAGCCATCCAGTCAATAAATAATTTAATGAGGTTACAGTTCTGCAAGAAAACATGACAGCACCCCTTCGCAGCCTCCAGCCTCACCCCGCAGGCATGGCAGAATAATGCACACAAGCCAAACAACAAACCACAGCTGCACCAAAAGGCCACTGGAATGCACAGATCTTCACAGAAGATATTGCTTCAGGCCCAGACACTTATACACCATTAATACTTGCCTCCGTGTGAAAAAACATGCAGCACCTGCCATCAGCCTCCCAGTTACACTTCAGCCAGATCATGCTCCAGGGACCATGCATTTGGGGGAGGAGGAAAGCCCACACCCACATGTACCAAAACATCAAAACATGGAGATGGCGAAACGAAGAGGAAGGCTGCAGCAAAGCTCTCTGCTGCAAGTCTTGAAGATGACTCTCATGAAATGAAGCCAGCTGTCAGAATGGAAGTCGCTTCAACTGCTCGTATGTGATAAAAAACTGAAGGGAACGTCAAGGAATTGGGCCAAATACATAAGGCAGCTGCACCTGGCCTCCCGGCAGGATGGGGCCATGCCTGGCAAGGCAAGGCAGGTACAGCAACAGCACAGTACAGCTGAAGACCCTCTTCCAGGCAGCATAAACAGATCTGCACAGGCAGAAGAGAGAGCTGTGGGACAAGAGCTACCAGGAGAGGGAAGAGATTGACCCAGAAGCAAAGTGGCCCAGGCTTGCCTAGACCATTGAGAAAGGGAGGTGGCTCCAACCCCAGAATGGGACTCCTTTAAAATAAGTTATGCACACAATTTCAGAGGGCAAGAGGGTTCTAGCCCAGCAACACAGCAGCACTGGTTCTGCAGAGCAGGTCAGCACCCGTCACAGAGCAGCAGAACATTCCCCAGGCTTCCCTCACAAAACAGGAGCCGATCCAGAAACCGCAGCACCTCTAGGACCTCAGGCCAAAGGGAAAGTCTCACACCAAGCACTTGAGAGCACTCACTCTACAGGAAACCACCCGTGCTGCTGCACTGGAAGCCCCTGCACTGGCCACCTACAGAGCTGTTAGAAGCAGCAGTCACAGCCAGTGGCATTTTTTGGCACTTAAACCAGCAGCAGCCACATCACAGCTTTATGTCTGTCCAAGTAGGACAGGGAGTCAGCTTTGGGCTGCCACAGGGAAGACAAAGAGGTGTCCCACCAAGGTGTCTGCTCTGCGCTTCCCTTTACAGCTTGGTTCTCCCCTGCCTGTCCATACCCATGACCTCCCAGCAGCACACTGAAGGATACGATGATGTTCCAGGGACCGAGCCGAAGCCAATTGGGCCAGAAACCTTTATAGAGTGCAAAGAAGCCCTCGCTCTTCCATGTCTGGGAGGAGAGAAGAGACAGATCAATTATGAGACACACCAGGCCCATGCCCATCTCCTTAGTAACATGTGTGATATAATGGACCTTTACAGCTGCTGCAGTAAGTGGACAGGCCAGTGGAGATGCAGTTAAGTTGTGTGAAGTGTCACTTACAGTACATAAACCTAATCGAACTGCATCACTGACAAAGCTTTGTCCCAGGAGGTTGGGAGTGTGCTCAAGCTGACGCTGACCTCAGGAAAGTGACTCTAGGCCCTTCTCTGGTTTGTCTGAAACACTCACTGACAAGCACATCCTGTTGCTGTAAAATTTAACTGCTCATATCAGTGGCGTGCAGTGCTGGACTCTGGCCAGCCTCCTAAAGACAGGGATTTGCCCACCTCTCTAACCTCCTTACCTTCACAAGGCCATCCAGAGTGCCCTTATAGAGCTCCGTGCTGCCCACTATTGCCCGCTGGTTCATCATCCGTGTCCGCACCACATCCACAGGGTTGGAGGCAATGGCCCCAGCCAGCCCACATGTAAAGCTGGAACTATACACACACCAAAACAGGAGAGAGGAACAGCTCTGAACACGGCCATTCTGGCTCAGACAGGCCTTGACATAAGCACAAGAGAATATCATTCACTGGATTTTATGAAAGGCATTTAGCCATAAACATTAGCTGCACTACCTGTTCCCACCCAGCAAACAGGCAGAGGCAGGAACCATACCACCTCAGGACCCCAGAGAGCTAGGGGAAGGGAAATGTTCAGCTTTGTCTAATCAAGACCCTCGTCAGAGCCCACTGCTGGGTCTCCACAGGGGCAGCCTGCAGTCCAGCAAGGGTCTCTGGGTGCTGTCAAGGTGACACAGACCTGAAGGCAGCCTCTTGGAAGCGCACATCCTTCTCACCAGAGCAAACATTTCTTCGGGGCAGGGAAGGAGGGAGGAAGACCAAAGGCAGCAAGAGGGAGCATGCAGCTGCTAGTCTCCTCCCTCCACGTATGGTCTAGTGCTTGTCACCTTCAGCCCCCAGCAGGCAAACCCAACAGAAGCACTGCAGCGCCTCCAGCTAAAGTGTCTGCCAGAAGAATAGGAAAATGTAGGTGAAAAAAGACTTCGGGAGGTCTCTAACCCACCCCCTGCTCAGAGCAGGCTGACTTCAAAACTTGGTCAGATTGCTCAGGGTCTTGTCAGCTTTGCAAGTCTCTGTTCATCTCACAAAGCTCTTACAGCAATGGCTGCAAGCTGACAATGCCTGTACAGATGAGGACCTAGGACTGGAGCAGCTCTTTCAACTGATTGATACAGGTAGTCACACAACTGAAGTCCTGCCTTGTTCATACACGGGCACAGACATGGAGCAACAGCATTTCTGGTCATCAGCGAGCTGAAATCAAGCTGACATTTCACATCACCAAAGGATTTCTGCCAGGCTCCTTCTCCAGGGAGGTCTCTCTGGGTATACGTGATCATTCTGAGCTGCTCCAGTCGACATAGCAGATCCCTCAGGAGTACCAAGCCTGTTCTCTGCAGCTCCAGAGCACTTGCTCTATAAAGAGGTCTCACCCCACATCCCACCTTACTCCTCTGCTTCACACGCCCCTGCCAAGCCTGGAGAGTGCAGCAGCTGCAGCAAATACTCACACAAAGTGGGCAAAGATGGTGTCACCCATCAGGCCTGACAGAATTAAGTGCTTCTTGGTGATGTCGTAGACTGGCAGTTCCACCCCAACCACAATGGCGGCTCTCTGAGCTGTTGGCACAACACCCTGCAGAGCACAAACATCAGTCACAAGTGCAAACTGCTGTCTGGGGACTGCAGCTAGTATAACATCTCCCCCCAGCTTCCTCTCAGGGGTCTTTTGCTGACAATCTACCTTGTATCTTCCTTGCCATATCTTGCAGTTGTGTATCTTCAAGCAGACTATCTCACCATCTCCCAGCTTTACGCCAAAGCTAAGGAGGATTCCTCCACCCTGGCAGCGTTACTCCAGCTAGATTACCCACACGCTGCTTCCCTCCTCCCAGCCACTAGAGCACAGGAATTGGGCTATAATCCACTCATCTTCCCTCACTGAACAGTACCCACCAATTTCAATACCAGAAAAGATTCTGCACCACAAGAAAAGCAGCTGCTTAAGGAGCCAGGTGGGGCTCCAGGTCCTCCTTGCTACATAACAGCAGTGAGACTCTGCTTTGTTAAGGTTTTTGACTTTGGAGATTTTCATGTATTACAAGAGTTGCTGCTGACAGAACATTGATCTGGGAACCAGCAAGATAATTACTGGAAAAACTATGAGCTTAGGTAAGAGGAACCAGCTACCTTCTGTCTGAGAAATATCCCAGCAAACCCCTCATCAGGAACCAGATAAAAATACATGCAAATTTCTATTGGCTTGCAGAACAAGGAGAACTTGGCAGCAATGCGGAGTTGGGCCATTTCACAGGAACTGTAACACCATCCAAGTAATTCAGGGAGACCCATGGTGTCATGAGAGAGCCCCCTAATCACCGGGACTGGGAGCGACTCTTCAGTGTGGCCACATTATGAGCCAGACCATCAGGACATCCAGCTTTCTTACCACACAAAAGCAAAGCAACTCTGAGAAGTAGAAGTACTTTTCAGGTTTATGGCTCCTGCTGTCCCCACCCTGCTGCGCTAATGCAGTGCCTGACAGTCTCCTCTTGGGTTCCTGCCTAATCCAGTCCTGGCACAGTCAGCTCAAATCTCCACAAGATGAATGCCAGAACTGGTGAGACTGGTGAGCACAAACATCTTTGCCTCAATGTGAGGGAAGACTGGAGGGAGGAGACAGTGGTTGTCCCAGACCAGAGAGCAGCAAGACTAGCTTGATCACTGGAATCCACCTCGAGACTGATCTCTCTCTGCAGCACACATCAGCAACACAGAGGGCTTAATTTCTTTTCTAGTCTCTCTTCCCCTCTTGTGTGTCTTTGTCCAGAGAGCAGAAATAATCTCAAAGTAAATATTGTGTCAACACTAGCAGCTGATTGACTCCTCCTCCCCTTCCCACACAGGACACTGCAACAGCTATCTTTCTGTAAAAGGCTTCAGTGACCATCACAGTGAGAAATCGGACTGTTGCCTGGAAAAAAGCATTGGGATTCTGTAGTTACCATACCTGACTTCGTGACATGGCAGACTGCTGGATAACTGAGCGTATGGAAGACTCGTAATGGAGGACAAAGTGAGGTTCTCTAACAAAAGCCAAAGAACCACTGCTAAAATCCAAGCAGTAGGGCTTGAGCACTGGTAACTCTCATCTGTCTTCAAGGCCAAGAGCCTTACATCACCAGCTTCCCCAAATGCCACCACTCTCTCCTACTCTTTGCATGCTCAGAGGGCAAGTTTCAAGGGGTCTAAGACTGGGTAGGCGGGGACACAGGGCAGATTTATCCCTTTGGAACTTGAGAAAGTTACCGTATGTCATTAATGCCTCTCAGGTTACTTGGAAGAATTTCTCTTCCTCCACATGAGGAGGTGCTGAGCTGCTCATATCCAGAGGCAGGTAAATTGCCCTGCTCACTGCATGCAGGGTTACTTCCCACTGACTCCAAGATACATCAGGCTGCGCATCCTTCCTAAGGCAGACCCTGGAGAGGATCCAACCCCAAATGCTCGTCTGTGCAAGGGACACTCATGTATCTGTAGCTTTATGCACACCAGCTTCAGTCCTGGAAGCCAGGTCTGCCTGGCCCAGCGCTGATGCTGCCATAGCACAGACCCAATCTCCACCACAGACATGCTTCTGTTTGTCCGGTAACTAGAACCAGAACTTTGCTACTACCCTTGGTTCACAGTTCTCTTCAAGGGCTGTGCCTGGGTGTAGCAAATGAGTTGAGGAAGCTGTTAGCTCTGCTGCTAGTCAGGGGAGTTCCAACAGCTGGTGCTTACCCTCCAGAGGCCTCTGGTACCCTCCTGCTGGTAGATGTCGATGAAGCTGCCAATCATGCCACCCTGGAATAAACTGCCTTGAGCCTGCATTCGAATCTGAAAGAAACGCAAGAGTCAGCAGGATGACATCAGCGCCTGCCCAGGAGGGCAGAGATACCAGCTCAGTGGACCTCCTGGTAGAAAGGACAACAAAGCAACTTGGAGCAGACACTGCTATCCATGTGCCCTCTCCCTGCAAACCACGCAGGAAATGAGGACGACAGGCAAGGAGCAGGGACAGCAACAGGGTGGAAGCACAGTGCAACTCAGACGAGACAGAGAAGTGGTGGGGAAGGCCTTCCCACTCTGAAAGCAGTCCAAGAAAGGTTGATCTACACAGGGAGAAGCATGGGAAAGTTCCCCAGGCTCTCTTTGCTCAGAGCAGAGCTACCTTGACCCCAGTAGCCCCACAGCAGGGAATGGAGGGGACCAGTCAGTCCCCACTGGACTCTGGTCACTCCACGTAACAGGCAGGACTTTGTGGCACCATCAGCAAAGGACAGCACAGTGACCAAAGGGAAAGGAGCCGAAAAGGTCTGTTAAATAGCTGGCTACCACCCCACTCAACCACTTAAGATAACACAGCCTCCACCCCTTGCCATAACAGATTTCATGATCTTTAAGAGCTGCACTTTTAAAAAAAAAAAAAAAAAAATCTGTTTATTGCTCCGGGCTTCTGTTCCCATTCATTAAAAACCTGGATTAGCAGAACCGATGCCAGCAGTGGCTCAGAGAGCACCTCACTGCAGCTGGGAGAGATGCATCTTCACTGGAAAGCAGCAGCTTCTACATGTCAAACCACAGCCAGCCAGGAGCTCTCTCTGGCCACGCACACTTCTTACCTTCAGCACATCTGTCGGATTGGCAATTGCAGAGGAGATCACTCCTGAAACCACTCCGCAGATTACATTGATTAGCAACGTTTCATCTGCAATCAAGAAGAGAAAGTCAGATCCTAAAGATCAAAAGAGAAAGTGCAGAGATTGTACTGAACAAGCGAGAAGCTCTGGGAAGAGCAGGGAAGCTCATTTTGCAAATCACATGATGAAGTTGCACGAGCACAGAGGCTGGCCAGCTACCATCAGCTCATGGCAGATCTGTCCCCACACCTGCCAGAGACAGAAAGCAGCAGCTGAAACACTCAGCAAACACGCTCTCAGAGAGAAGCGGGTCATACTGATGAGTCTAGCTGATCAGACAAGGAAAAGACTGTGATACATGAAAATTTTGAACAATTATCTGAGATTTCAGTGTCCAGTGATGCACTTCTCTTGATGGAGGCAAGCCGAGACAGAGGGAGACAGAGAGGGACAACGCAACACTTCTCAAGGCAACCTGATACCAATTTGTTTCGATCTGGAGCCCCAGCTGGCCGCACTCAGAATAGGCAGCCACCTTGAGAAAACAGAGAATAGGCAACCCAGGCAGAGAAAGTTAGATGCAATTAGTTCCGAGGGGGCGGATGGAATAATCCAAGACTTCCAGGCCCAGTATTAGGGTAATGGTTATGTTGGGAAAAGGCACAGCCCTTTGCTGGTACTGACCACAGCACTTCCCAGAGGAGACCAGGCCACTGGCTGCCCCAGGCCTGTAGGGAGACAAACATTCAGACAACGGTACTCACAACTGGAAATGCTGCAAACAGCAAGCGAGGAGAGACGTGCAGCCCAGTGTACTCGCATAGAACCACGCGCAGGGAGAGGTGTTACTGGAGAACAGAGCAGCCCCTGGAAAGAAGCTCTAGCGCGCTGCGCTTCCCGGTCCTCTTGCTGGCCTGCTGACCAGCCCGCACTGCCCATCTCACTTTCCCAGCTAGCACTGGCATTACGATATTCACTCATATCACACCAGGGTTTAAAACTGCTCATGCAGATCTTGGTGCTCCTTCAGCGAACACGTACCAGACTTCTGCTGCTCTGCTCTCTAGGCAGGAGCTGCAGAGGCCCTCATTACCAGAGCGCAGAGGTCAAAAACATTCGCAGTATCCCATCTCTAAGTCGGACAGAGATAAAGGCTGGGGAAAGGAAAGGCCTGGCTAGAGGGAGGTGTCTGGCTAGGGACTGTGGGCAGTGCCAGGCACAGCGAGAGTCACATCTGTGTTGAAACCCATCCTTGCTGTTACTGTACAAACAAAACCCCAGCGCAAAGTAACAAGAACTCCATTTCTGTGGGAATCTATAGCCGGGAAGGACAGAGAAAGGAAGGAGCAAAACCGCACAGCACAGAGAGCACGAGATTTTGCACCGCACCTCTGGCGAGATGAGAGGTGCCTGTACTGACACGTTTACTGACGCTGACCTTCCATGCGATCTACAAACAGCCGCTTCAAACTCTGGTAAATGCCAATCTTTATGGTGCCGTAAGATGCCTGTCTCAGCAGCGCAGGGGCGATCCTGAGCGGGGGGAACAAAAAAACCCGTTGAGCCCCGCCAGCGCAGTGGTCGTCCTCCCAGTCACTCCCCAGCAGCCCCCAAACTCCAAGGGGCAGAGCCCGGGCCAGCTCCTGCCGCGGCTCAGACGCTGCCGAGAAGCGCAGTTCTTATCAGGCGCCCACGATAACAACGCCGGCCGCCCGAGAAGCACCTGGGAATCGCCTCCACGCACCCTCCAGCGCGGGAGGTCGGCACCCACGCAACTCCTCGCTCCCCACCTCGGGAAAACCGGGAGTCTCCAAGGCTGCAGAGCAGCACCGCTGCCCCAGCACCCTGCTCGGCTCGGGGGCCTGCTGGGGTCCCGGGGGGGGGGGTCGGTGGAGCGGGTCGGCGGGCAGTGGCGGAGGGAGGGGGGGAGGGTGTCGGTCCCTCCCGGTGCTTACCCCGAGTAGAGAGCGCGGCCGCCCTCCTCACGGCAGATACGGAAGAGGGCGTGGAACATGCCGCGGTACCGGACCTCGCGGAACCGGGCATCGGCGCTCTGGCCCTGCACCTGCAGGCGCGTCTTGGTGAGGTCCACGGGGAAGGTGCCTGCGGGGAGAGCGGCCGTCAGCGCCCCGCCGGCCCCGCTCCGCCCCTTCTTCCCTCCCTCCCTCCGCCTCACCGAACTCGGCCACGATGGAGGCGAGCCCGCCGTACACGAAGGGTTTCCAGTTCAGCGCGGACATGGCATGGCGGAACGGGGCCGGCGGCGGACCGGGCCGGACACCTGCCTCGCCGCCGCGCAACTACCCGGAACCGGAAACGCAGGGCGGTGACGAGCGCCCCCTATCGGCCCCGCCCCGCCGGAACCACCTCAACCCGGTAACCCGCCGCAACCGGGCGCCGATCGCCGCCAGCCCCGCAGCGGGACGGTCGTTGTGCCCGGCCCCTGGGGACAGCGGACAGACACCGGGCCCGGACGGACGGACACCGGCACAGAGCACACACACACAGCCCCCCCCCCGCAGCCCCATTTTCAGCCTCCAGGGCCCAGTCCCGGCTGCTCGGGGCCGGGGCAAAAATGCCCCTGCTCCCGGAGCTGGACAACTATCCCAAACCGTAATAACCCCCCGACAGGATCCGTTATTTCTCCTAGCAAGGAGATCCGGCCAAAAAACACCCCATCCAGCCCCCCACCCCCCCACCCCTTATCCCTCACTCTCAATTTTCGGGTCAAATCAGAAAAACACACGCCTTCGCCGGTCACCGGGAAAGAGGAACGCTACTCCAAGGGCTGCCTTCTGGTTCACAGGTAACTTTTATTCAGAGGTGTTTCAACAGTAAGTGGCCCCCAGGCAGCAGCGTGGGTCTGGGGATCCAGCCCAGCAGCCCGGAGAAGCGCTGGGTGGGCTCAGGGCCCAAAGCCAGCGCGTGGAGCCAACAAAACACCCACCGCTCTCTCCCTGCGGCCCAAGAGTGGGGAAACCCTCTGCCAGGACTGACGGAGCTGGGCAATTTTGGGAAGGAGAGCATCCTGCCGCTCCCAGCGACCATCTTCACGCGGCAGCACAAGTCCAACGCCGCAAAAAGGGCTGAAGGAGGCAAAAAACCCCTTGCGTCCCAGTCAGCAGCACGGGCAGCAAGGAGAGCCCCATCTGAGGATGTAATGGGAAACCAAGTGGAAGCTGTTGGAGGTGAACAGTCCAGCCGCGGTGCCCCCCAGCTCTGCCCCGAGGAGGCTCAGAGCAGGTTTTTGGGCAGGCTTTTGGTCCTCCCAAGCGCTGGCCCCAGGGCTCAGCAGCGGCTGGAGCCTCTCACAGAGCCCCGCTCCCTGTGCCTGGGATGGGGCTCCCAGCGCTCCCGGGATCTGCCTCCCTCGGGACACTCTTCTCGCCGGCTGCTGTGCCCGTCACCCTTCCTGCCAACCTCCTCTCTCTTCTCCCTCTCTTCCCACAAACCGCTTTGTCCCCTCTGGTCCTGGCAGCTCTTTTCCCCTCTTCTCTCCAAAGGCCTCTGGTGCCTCCGCTCTTCCTCGTCTCGCTGCGTCCTGCTCACAGGCTTCCCCTCGGAGCCCTTCCAGGGCTGCTGGCTCCCGCTGGCGTAGCGGTCGTAGGCCGGGTCCTCCTTCTCCTTCTTAATCTTGATCCTGGGGTGTGCCTCCTCTGCAGCTGCCACCCTCTTCACAGCCTGCGAGCTCTGCTTTTGCCGCTCCTGTCTACTTTTCTCCTTTTCTGAAATAAAAGGTTCACCTTTTGGGATGGACGGTCCTGCAAGCATCACCTCAGCTCCCCAGGCTCTGCCTACCACCTTTCCAATCTCCTCCCATTTTAGGCTCTGTCCCCCTCCACCCAAGCTTCACAGCCTGTTTCCCCCCTCAGAGAGATCCTATTCCACTTTCAACCCTGACACTTTTCTCCTCCAGCCTGAGCCATCCTGCTTCCTTCTTTAACACTCGCCACATCAAGTTCCTCCCAGCAAGGCTGCCTTCAGGCACTTCAACACAGCTTGGGGTATCAAGCACCTTCCTTTCATTCTCCTTCCCCAGTAACATCCATGCAATAAGAACATCGTGATCTGCTCTGTGGAAATTCTCTTCTCCCCACCCAACGATTCTTTTCCCTCTTCGCTGTCCTTTGCCCCTCTCACTTTTGTGCATCTCCTCGACACTCTGGAGCAACATCTTATCCCCACCCTTAGTTTTGTTGCCTATTTTCTTTCCTCCAAGCCTTCTCTCAAACTAGGACTCTCGCCTGACCGACATGCCCCTCCGCCCCATGCTAAGGCCCCATCCATCCTGTGTCCTCCTCCATGCAACACAGTGCTGAGCTCCTCTCTTGATGGGGGGGCAGCAGCACAGCAAAGACAGGTCTCAAACCCCGACAGCAGAAGGGCTCAGCTGTAGCTACAAGATGGCCCCAAACACCTGCTGCTAACACCCCTCTGCCACCGGCAAAGCCCGGCTGTGGGAGAGAAGGATCCTCTGCACGCCATGCCGTGAGCTCCAAGCCAATTTCAGAACAACAGACACCTCCACCCCACCGTCACCGCACCTAACTGGCTTGTCCTGGGAGCTACAACCCAGCACGGGTGGATGCCGCCTGGAAGTGGTTGGCAAGCCACAGTAAGCAGCTCCTACTGCAAGTCACTGCTTCTAGCACTCCGCTGGCTCTGACAAGCATAACTTTTCAAGATCTCTGCCGCACAGATGGAAAAAACCCTAATGGCTGCTTAAAAAAATCCATCAGTATAGTTGCACAGGCTGGTCCTTTATGAGGCACGTTCGTTCAAGTTCAATTTGGATGTACTTTACACCTTTCCCTTTTCTTCTGAAAGGGATAGAGCAACAAGTCCTGCTGCAACCACTGAGAACAGGAGGTATACAAGCACTCAGATGGTTTAACTTACACTGCATTTTTAGGTCTACTTTCATAGAATCATAGAATAGTTGGAGTTGGAAGGGACCTTTAAAGGTCACCTAGTCCAACTCCCCCCCTACTATCTTTGGCTTCAGTTTCCAGCCACAGAATCTCACCTACATCTGCTGGTTTTACGTTCTATTCAATCCAGTTATCTTGCATAGGCTACACAGTGGTCATTCCATACATCTACAGCACTCCAGTCCTACAGTAGCAGCACCTAGATTTTAAGATTAAGCGGTGCTTTTCCTAAGCCTTCCCTCTCCCTTTCCCCCACAGCACTGCTCCCCCATGCAGTAACCCTGCAGCCTGGCAGGCTTTTTTCCAGGAAAAGTGCTGTTATTGTTTGCAAGATACAGCTCTTCAGAGGCAGGGGGAGGACACTCACAGATAAGGGCTAAATACAGGCACTCTGATACCCCTCAGGGGATCACAACGCAAAGCCTGGACATCAGGGCTGTGGCTCTTTTCAGGAGCACACCCATCCTTGGTGTTCCCTCAAGGAAAGGGCCCTTGCAAGGCTGAGATCTCTGTGCAGAGACTCCCACCTGGGGTCAAGACTGGCAGGAACACACCTCACCTTTTTGCTTTTTTACGGGCACATCATCATCTTCCGACAGGGAATCGGATGACGTATGAGGTGGCGTTTTAACTCCACAACCCTTTGCATGGAGGGCTTTTGTCACCTCATCTAAGTCATCGGAGTCTTTGGGGGGCCGATAGTTGGCCACGTGGTCCACTCGAATCGTCCTTCCTTTGATCTACGAGAGGAATCATGCTGTTGGCAAGGGTACAGACCAGCTCCCCACGCGCTGCGGGTCGCCAGTGACCCATGCTGTCAGGGCTCCCGTTTGATGTGAAGCAGCACCTCGGGAGCCACGGCAGGCAGGCAGGACGGCATCCCAGGCTCCTTCACTCACCTTGATCCCATTGAAGTTATCAACAGCGAGAATGGTGCTCCTCTGGTCCTCATAGCACAGAAAGCAAAAGCCTTTTGACTTGCCGGTCTTCTTGTCCCGCACCAGGTTAATATTGACGACCTCCCCGTACCTGCAACACACTCTCAGCACCCCAGGCAGCGGCAGGGGCACGGCGGGGGCACGGGGCGGGGAGGGCTGCGGCACTTACTGCGAGAACACGCAGATGACATCCCCCTCCGTCAGCTCGTAGTGCAGCCCGCCTGTGGGGAGAGGGAGAGGACGGAAGGGGGCACCGGTACCGCGCAGGCCCCGCCGGGCCCAGGCCCACCACCCCTCCCCGGTCCCCGGCCCATACCGACGAAGATCCAGGCGCTGTCCTTGTACTCCGCGTGCCACGAGACCGCCTCCTGCACGCCCAGCTCCGCCTCCCGCGCGTTCAGCTCGTTGATCAGCTTCACCTTCGTCAGGGGGCTGAGGGCGAGGGCACCGTCAGCACCAGCACCAGCACCGGGACCGGGACCGGGACCGGGACCGGGCCCGGGCCCGGGCCCGGGCCCGGGCCCAGACCTCCCCTCCCTCCCTCCGCGCCCCGCCGACCTACTTCATGGTGGCGCCGCCGCACACTGCGCATGCGCCTTGCCGGCGCCGCGCATGCGCGCCGCCCCCCGCCCGAGCCGAGCCGAGCCGGGGCGGACCGAGCCGGACCGAGCCGAGCGGAGCCGGACCGAGCCGAGCCGCGCAAAGCAACACCCAGAGCTGACTGGAGCCGCAGAGACTTTATTGGGGTGACCGTGACAGATGGCGGCGGGAGCCGTGCTCAGCACGGGCAGGAGTTTTTACCGCTGGCATCGTGTGTTGGCTCCAGCCTGCGAGCCTGGCCCGGCCGCCCCTCCAGGTCCCGGCAGAGAAGCGACCGCTGCGCCTTCAGCCGGCAGGCCAGGCACATGAAAATGGCGTCCACGTTCTGGCTCTCCTTAGGGTCCTTGGCCGAGGTCTCAAACAAAAGCATGTTGTGAGCGTCGGCGAACTTCAGAGCCATGCTGGATGGCACTTGGATCAGGTCTTTCAAGTCACACTTGTTCCCCACGAGCACCCTGGGGACGAGGGGGGGCACTGCGTGCCCGTTGCACTCCTCGATCCATGTCTTGAGGTTGGTGAAGGAGGTCATCTTCGTGACGTCGTAAACAAAGACGACGGCATGCACGTTGCGGTAGTAATGCTCTACCATGCTCTTCCGAAACCTCTCCTGGCCAGCCGTGTCCCACACTTGCACCTGGGAAGCAAAGCAGACAAGAAAGAAGACTATAGGAGCGCCAAGCGTCTGCCCCGAGCCAAGGCCTGCTGCTTCAGGCGCAGCCGGCTCGTTGAACTCCCTGCAGGAAGATGCAGAAGGGCTTCCCATGGGTCCATCTTTGACAGCCCTGAGGCAGGAGGCAGGCCAGGCGAGCCTCGCAGGGAGAGGCAACCTCTTATTAGACGAACCAGGATTGATGGATGAGTTACACAAGCTTTTGGGCCTACACTGACAGTGCCCAAGGCTGTATACAACAGCGCACATGCTTGTGTAATTCAACCAGGCAAGCCCAGCTCATCTAATAAGAGAGATCACATCAGCACTTTCATTCAGGGAGCACTGCTCCCTCTTTCTCAACCTTTTCCCGATGCCACCTTGACCACCATCCCCACCACAGAAACAAAGCACACAAAGCACTTCTCATTTCACAGACATTCTTGCACCAGATCAGGACATTTGTCTACCTAATCCTATGCCATAAAAGAGAACCCCAACAATTACATGGTGGTAGGTACAGAGGAGTCAGGGCAAGGAGAAAATGAGGAGGGGGAGCCACCCTTTGTGTGACAGAGCAGCAGGAGGGCATGGAACTCTGCGTGGGGATGGGTGAGGAGCCAACCAAGAGCTTGTGGGTGAGGATTAAAAAGCAGACCGGCACAGGCGACATTGTAAGGGGTGTCTGCTATAGGCCACCTGACTAGCAGGCTGAGGTGCTCTAGAGACAGATAGGAGCAGCCTCATGTTGGCAGGCCCTGGTCTCACAGAGGAATTCAACCACCCCAGTAGCTGCTGGAAGGAAACGCAGCAGGGCACGAGCAATCCAGGAGGTTCCTGGACGGCACTGATGACAACTTCCTGGCCCAAGTGACAGAAGCCAACAAGCTCGTGGGCTGGTTGAGCAGTGAGATGGATTGGAAGCTGGCTGAACATCTGGGCCTAGAAGGTGGTGATCAGTGACACAAAGTCTAGTTGAACACTGGTAACTAGCAGTGTACCCCAGGAGTCAATACTGGGCCCAGCCCTGTTCAACATCTTCATTAATGACCTGCATCATCATCCAGATTGCCCTCAGCACCCTCAGCAAGTGTGCAGATGACACCAAACTGGGAGGAGCATGGCTAGGATGTGAGATGGTTGTACTGCCATCCAGAGGGACCTCAACAGGCTGGAGAAATGCACTAACAGGAACTTCATGAAGTTCAACAAAGAGAAGTGCCAATTCCTGCCCCTGGGGAGGAACAACTCCAGGCACCAGTACCTGCTGGGGACCACTCAGCTGGAAAGCAGCTGTACAGAACAGGACTTAGGGTCCTGAGGGACACCAGGCTGACATGAGCCAACAGTGTGCCCTTGCAGCAAAGGCAGTGAATGGTATTCTGGGCTGCATTAAACAAAGTATTGCCAGCAGGCTGAAGGAGGTGATTCATCCCCTTTATTCAGTGCTGGAGTGCTGTGTTCAGTTCTGGGCTCCCCAGCAGAGGAGAGGCATGGACTGAGAGTCCAGCAAAGGGCCACAAAGATGTTGAAGGGACTGGAGTGTTTCTCCTACGAGGAAAGTCTGAGAGAGCCGGGACTGTTTAGCCTGGAGAAGAGAAGGCTCAGGGGGGAATCTTACCAATGTGTATAGATACCTGAAGGGAGACTACAAAGAGGACAGAGCCCAGCTCTTTTCACTGGTGTCCAGCGCCAAGAGCAGAGGCAGTGGGCACACACTGAAACACAGGAGGTTCCCTCTGAACATCAGAAAACACCTTTCACCGTGAGGGAGCCTGAGCACTGGCACAGGTTGCCCAGAGTGGTTGTGGAGCCTCCATCCTTAGAGATACTCAAAAGCCATCTGGCCGTGGTCCTGGGCAATCGGCTCTGGGTTGCCTGGCTTCAGCAGGGGAGCTGGAGCAGATGACCTCCAGCGGTCCCTTCCAACCCACACTTTGCTGTTAGACTGTGACTCTCTGAGTTCTCCTGGCCGTTGTAGGTAATGTCTTGAAGCCTGGAACTGGCAATTTCCGAACAAGTGTCTGGGGTTAATCCAAATCACCCTGTACCCCACTGAGACAGTGCCCACCCCAGAGTCTTTCAGAGTGGAAAAATGCTGGCAAAGAAGAGCTGCTGCTCATGCATTTCCCTGCCAGTCTCTCCCATCTGGGCAGAGCAGAAGAGGGAAGGTAGTTCTCTCACCTCCCCTCGTGGATGCATGGTCCCAGGAAAGGGCCAATTTGCTGCACTGCCTCCCACTCCTGCCTGCTGGAGCACAAATAATATCCAAAGGTAGAAAGCCTGGCAATGTTTTCTGACTGGTGGCAGTAAGACAGGCTTCATGCCAGCCTGCACTACAGCTTACAACAGCACAGCTATGTGGTGTTGGATAGAGCTGGGGAAGGTGGGGGGAAAAATGAGCACCTCTCCTCTTAAAGGACAGATAAAAATGTTTATGGACATTAAAAGGACGGCTAAAGTTCTTACCCAATGATAGTAGCTCTGATTTCATTGTGATTAGTCCCTCAACTTTTGATCACCCATCTGTCAGCAAAATAGCAAGATTTGCTTCTTCCAGCAGTCAGTCTTACACACAGACGGCTGTCGGTGCTCATCCACCTAACCGGGCAGGCCAAGCTCAGCTGCAAGCTGTGCTCCCCAGGCTGTCTCCTACCAGTTGCTGTAGATCTACAGATCTGCTCCGGCACATCAGCCAGAGCTCTTCAGGTTTGGGCTGATGCATTTCTTCCAGGTGTCACCCTGGCCTTCGTACAGCAAATCTGTCCTATTCTAGTTCTGCTGAAATTGCACCCTCCCAGTGCTCGCTGACAGCAGTCTTCAGCATTACTCTCACAGCTGCCAAGCCCACTGCAACCAGCTCGTGCAAGCTCCTGGCCTTCCAGCGCAGCCACTGCCAGCCTACAACCATCTGCTCCCCCGAAAACACATTGGTTTCTGCATACAGCTCCTTCCCCCAGCTCCCCGCAGCTTCGCCTCTCTTTTGGTCCAGGTGCTGAAGCCGAGGGCCACCCTGACCCTTCGAGGACCCGGTTACACTGGGTGTCGGGAGAGCAGGACAGCAGCGTTTCAGCCCAAGCTACGGTTTCAGACCGCCTGCAGCCTCGAGCAAACCGCATAAATAGCGACAACGCAGCGCAGCGACGGCTTCAGAAAGCATCTCTGCAACACGGGGATGAGAAACCTCCCCCTCTTCCCCTCCCTCGAGTCGGACCGAGAACAGAAAAGCCCCCGAGGGGCCTTTGCGGGGCAAGGACCCGGGGCAGGGGTTGGGGCAGGGACGGGCCGCCTTTGCCGCCCGGGCCGCCTTTGCCGCCCGGGCCGCTGCCGGCCAGCCCCGGGCTCGGTGCCGGTGCCGCCGCGGCCCACCTTGATGCGCTCCCCTTCGATCTCCACCGTCTTCTCGCGAAAGTCCACGCCGATGGTGGCCTCGGTCTTGTCGGGGAAGGTGCCCCCGCAGAAGCGGAAGGTCAGGCACGTCTTGCCCACGTTAGAGTCTCCGATCACGATGATCTTAAAGATGCGGGTCTGCACGTAGGGCTCCAGCAAGGAGTCGGGGCCCGGCGGCCGCCCGCCGCCGCCGCCGCCCGCCGCCATCCCGCGCCGCCGCCGCCGCCGCCGCCGCCGCCTCACCGTCTCATGGGGCCGCGCCGCCCCACGCACCGGCTACGGCACGGCACGGCCCCGCCCCGCGTACCGGCACCGCACGGCCCCGCCCCACGCACCCCACGGCCCCGCCCCACGCACCGGTACCGGCACCGAGCCGCCTGCCGTCCCTGCCAGGCCCGAGGCTGCGGGGACTCGCCTGGGCTCGGGGACCCGGCCGGCGTCCCCTCTGCGGGTGAGGGCGACCGGCGCCGGGCTCAAGCGACAGAGGCGGGGACAAACTGCCTCGGCAACCCGGGAACCCCACCGGCTGCCTTCCCGGGCAGGCTGGGGGACCGGCAGGGCAGCAGGCAGCGACACAGGTCACCTTCTGGGAGGGAGGGAGACCAGTCCAAGGCCAGTGGTGGGAAGAGGGTGGGGGCAGGACCAGGAACTGGGGGACAGAAGCCCCCACACGCTTCAAAAGCCGAGAGATGCCAAGGCACTCGCTCACTCTCACCACGGCCAGCGATGCCAGAAAAAGCCTGTAGCCACGGCCACAGGGGCTGCCACCCTCGGGTTTGAGGTCTACAGAAGAGCCCCACGCAGGCAGCACACGGATGCTCCGGCGTGGATGGAGGTGCCCACACCGGTGCTGGCAGGGGGACACGCGGCAGCTCCTGCTAGAGACGAGTCGGGCCTCTGGCCCTTCTCCCTGGCTTCCTAGGGCTGCGATGGCACTCCCACCGGCCGCTGTCAGCATCAGAGATGATGGGGAACGGGATGGGGCCTCTCTTGCCCCCATCCTTCGTGTGTGGAGCGGGGCAGCAGGCACCTCTGCCTGCACCAGGAGCCAGCACTCACAGCGCGACGGCATGGAGGGCAGCAGCCGAAGCGTGCACGCAGGGATGGCAGGAGCAAGGGGTACCAGGTAAAACTGCCCAGGTGAAGAGGATTACCGCCACAGGAGGGGGCTGAGGGGGCCTTGCTTTCTTCTCACGGGTAACCTGAAATACGCTGGACAGCATGCTGCAGCACAGGGAGGGCATCATGGAGAACCACGAGGACAATAGGAGGGACAAGCGTTGTGGTCTGCCCTTCCCTCTCCTGTGACCGCAGAGACCCACAGTGCTCCAAGGGGGCTGGAAATGCAGCCCAGGCAGCTCCAAAAGGCCTCCTAAGATTGGCCCCCGATACAAGAAGACTCCTGCAGTGCAGGCAGTTAGTGGGAACTGGAGGAGCCAAAGGCTGGGAAGGATTTACCAGAGGTCCCCAAGTGGTCACAACTGCCCCAGGGTATCAGCGCTCAGCTGCCTGCTTCCAGCAGCACTGACATAAAACGAAGAAGGTGCAATAAACGCAGCAGGCAGAAAGTCCTCATAAAGTTGAGACTGGGGCTGAAATACATCCCTCCTTTTCAACTTTGGAAGGATGTCTGCAGGTCTATGCAGCTGAGCGAGACCACCCATTTGACCACTGAACCATCCTGTCTCACTGGACTGCCTGCTTTATAAAGAGCAGTGACACAGAAGGGATCCTCCCCATTAAGGCTCACATAGACATCAGCTGAACTGAGGTTTTGGCCCATAAAGGAAGCTCAGCTGATGGACCCAACAGACCCACTTGGACTTACATCCCAGAGATGTTACCAGGAAACCATTTCTGACTACCCCCAGCTACTTCTGGCCTGGCCAAAAACCTGCGCAGCAAAGTCGAGACGAGGACACTTAGCTGCAGAACTGCTTCTCAGCCCTCTCCCTGTGTGAGCAGAGACAACACCGAGAAGGCCCCAGGAAAGACCCTTTCTTTCCTCAGGGGTAGTTCGATCCTCTTGGAGAGTGAGCCTGAATGCTAGCCTGAGGAGGGGTTCCTGGAGCGAGCAAATTGGGGAGTTGATGTCTCTGGAAAAGATTCCTGAGCAGATCAGCTGCCACATTCATCTTTAAAATGTCCTCAGCAGAGCACCTGACCCAGTCCTCACATCAGAAAAGAAAAGGTTAAAGGGGCCAGGAAGTAAAGATATGAGACACAGGCAAGAGGGCTCTCTAGTGGAGCCCCAAGACTGTATAGGAAGAGTTCCCTATTGTAAGGGGATAAATATTTGCCTCAGCTGCTTTTTATGTCCCATAAAATACATCAGGGGAAAAAAAGCAGCAACATTCAAACCCTAGGCTCTATCTTCAGTTCATTCTGTTACCAACTTAGCTGATTAGGTGTTCCTTCAAGGGTGTTACCCAAGAAGCTTTCCTAGCTCTTGGCCCCGCTCACGCAACCAATCTGCCTGAGTGTGTCTGCTTCCATTGGGCAGAGACCTATGCCAGCCACCTAGGCAGGACAGGATAGCCCTGCTCAGTCCGGTTTTCCACTCCTCCACTTTATACCACCACCAAGAGACAGGGGGAACATGTTTTTAACAAAGACGACATTTTCCGGGAGTTCCCGGAGGCTTTTATTTACAGAAGCTCTTTATCAGAGACTAGAGCTTCTTTGTTTCTATCTGATGCTGTCTTGACTTCTCTAGTCTGTGAAATAAGATGCCAGTGTCAGGCCCAAGCTGTCTCCCTTCAAAGGGACATGGCTTCCCATGGTAGCGTGGCAGAAATGTCAAACTTGAGAGACCTCTCTCTTCTGGCTCAACAGCCAGCCTGGAAAGCAACTTGTCTGCAGTGTGTGGGATCACGGGCTGCAGGAGAGTCCCATAGACACGCAGGCATTCCAGCGTAATGTGGATGATGGTGTCAAGCCAGAGCTGCTCTGCAGGGTCCTTTCGGTCAAGTTTCCAAGGCCTGTGTCTCTGGAAGAAACCGTTGGTCTGCCTTACGCACAGGGCAATGCACTCTAAAGCCTTGTAGATCTGGAAACCTTCAAAGTAACTAGCCACCTGCAGAGGCAGAGAAGCCACAGATGCCACAAACTCATAGTCTTCAGCAGAAGCCCTACCCATGCCTTTTGTCCCCCTGTAATCCAAGGCCTTTGGAAAACAAGACTCTGAGAAACAAGGGTAAGTGTTGCTGGGGTTAATGCTGAGGGCTGTCGACCGATTCAGAAGCCCCCCAAGCGCATCTGCCAGTTCTGAATTCACTAGCTTAACAACCTTCTCATCATAATAGTCACAATCCCGCTCAGGTACACCCTGCCTTAGCAGGAAGTACCGAAATCCATCTAACGTGTACTGTCCAATACAAGTAAAGGGGTCAATCACATTGCCCAGGCTTTTGGACATCTTCTGCCCATGGACAGTCCAGTGGGAGTGCACAAAGATTCGCTCGGGGGGGGCCAGCCCTGCTGCCATCAGCAGAGCTGGCCAGTAGACAGCATGAAACTTGAGGATGTCCTTGCCCACAACATGGTGCGCAGCAGGCCACCACTCACCGTGTGTCTCAGGGTAGCCCACCACGCTCAGATAGTTCACCAAGGCATCTACCCATACATAAATAGTTTGTGTTGAGTCACAGGGGACAGGGATACCCCACGGCAGCCGACTTCTCTCACGAGAGACGGACAAGTCTGGCAAGTCCTCTTCCAGCCAGCGGAGCACGCAATGGTAGAAAGGGTCAGGGGAAATGGCACGTGGGTTGTCCCGGAGCCACTTCTGCAACGGATCCCGGAACGCCGAGAGCCTGAACATGTAATTCTCCTCTTTGGTCCAGTGCACCTGAGAAAGCAGGAGAGAAAAGACTTACAGCCCAAACGCTCTGCAAACAGTTTTACAATCTGCACACAGCATTCTCAGCGTGGAGCTTGTCACACACTCCCTCTGCCTTTGGGTGTGCTCCCCACCGAGTGTGAAGCCCCTGGTATCTTTTCTATGAGTGGTGGGAATCTCCTCTCCTAAGACACCACCTCCCTGGGTTCCCCAGGGCAACACGTAAGGACTTAGGCACTTGGGATGGCTCAACACTCTGCTTTTAAAGATGTTCGTGCCCCCAGGGAAGGAATACCTTTCTACCTGCCAGATTGATGTGTCATCAGGCAATAATTAGGGAGATGAGAATACACTTTCTTAAAAACGTAGTTTTGCAATAATAGAAGAAAATTATGAAAAGACACAATGAGGTTGTTAATTACTGCCTTAATAACAATCCTGGTGTGTGCCTTTGCTTTTCTCCTAGGTGCTATGTTCCTCTTTTTCCCCAGTTTAAGCATTAGTGCATCTTAGTTGCTAACTTTCTTAGTCTATGATCATGTTAAAGTACTGACAGCACTTCTCCCACACATTTAAATGACACATTTAGCTAAATCAATGAAAACTTTGTGGGTAGATACACTATGAGTGAGCTGTGTAAAGGCACTCAAGAGATCTATGGCTAGGTCAAGAATTCTTTTACAACTAAATAAGGCTCTAAGATAAGAAATTATAGGCTTTGGCATCATGCAGGAGAGTTTCAGTTTCTAGCACTGAACGTGATGACCTCTGACTGAGCCAGAAAGTGCCTCACTCTCAATACAAGCAGTAAAGAGCCTACCACACCTCAAGCTGACATACCCTAACTTCTTTATGATGTAGTTGAATTTATCTAATTTCAGTAGCAGCCAGTAGCAAATACTACCTTTGCTTACTTGATTATAAGGTCACCCCAAAAGAAATATTCTTCCCTACACAAATCATAAACCAGTTACACAAAAATATTTGTGCAGAGCTGGCACCAGCCAAGGGTGACTAGAGCTTTACCCGGCCAAGGCTGGAACACCCCAAGCATGGGGCTCCCCCACCTCGCTGGGGACCTGCCCCAGGATTGCACCACCCTCCTGGGGAAAGAGCTTATCCTAATGCCCAGCCTGATGCCGCAGCACAGCTTGTGGCATCATTACCCCTTGGTCTAGCACCCGGCATGCCTGAGAAGCATATGGCTTTGTGCTCTTTGTAACTGCCCTGCAAGTAGGTGTAGGCTGCTGTTAGCTTGTCCCTTCGCATCCTGTTTGCCAAACTAAACTGGCCCAGTTCCCTCTACCTCCTGTAGGCCTGTGCTCCATACCGAGACCACACTGGGAGCCTCTGGTGGCTCCTCTCCAGCTTCTCTGCACATTAAATGACACAAAAGCACAGGAACAGAGTGATGAAGGAGGATCATTTCCTACAGAACAGACTCTGATCTCTCAGCGTTCAAGGAAGACCTGAAGAGCATCATTCAAAGATGAGCTATACATTTTTACCCCCAGGCTCTATTGGATACCAAAAATCAGAGGCTCACCAGAAGTACAGGTTTTATGGCATGTTGTAAACTCCCCCTTTTCCTTCACAAAACCCTCAACCAACAAACTACCCAACTGTCTCTTTCTGGTTGGAGACAAACACCTACCATCTCTTTCCACCACCTTGCAAGATAATCTCTGCACCACGCACACTACTGTTTCTCTTGGACGGTTTTATACGCAGCTAAGGCAAGTAATTGTTCTCAGGGTATATTTGACTTTGAAGCCTGCTGACTCTACTTCAGATATAAAGAATGATTTCTTTGCCTGGAAACTTATCTTTTCCCCAGCTACATTAGGTGCCTTATCATGAGATATTATTTACTAACATACCCCTTTCCGTGTGAACCAACACTCCTACGCCCCAGCCTCGTACAAATATCACAAGAACATAACCTCTGCTCAGCTCTGAAGCACGATTATCTGCAACTGCTGGATTAAATCATGTAACTCCTGACACCTTACAGAAAACACAGTGGCAGAGAGACTCTCGGTCAGGTACCACACTCCCGGTTGCACTGCGATTCAGTTATCAGACTAGACCACAGGCAGATGACGTCACGGCGTTCTACGTAGGGCCAAAATCCATGTAACAAGATTGATGAAAAGCATCCAGAGGCCAAACTGAATTGCCTCACAAAATAGGTCTGAAACTCCGGACACCCAATGAACACCTCAGTTATAAACACCTTTATCCTTCCGCGCAGCAAACTTCTTTCATCACCGCTTTAAAACACTGTTTCCAGGCCAGCAGCCTGCAGAACCCAGCAGCAGCTGAATCCTTCCCATGGCACATGGCTGAAATTTGCATCTGCTGGTTGGGATTTTGGCCACTCTCCCTTGCGTAGCCACACACCACTACAAACACAGAAGAGACGTCCTATGAAACACAGGCGAGACTCAGCTGACATGAATTACAAAAGGCTACGGGAAGCATTAAACACCCCCAAATTCGGCCAGACCGGAGCCACAGATGAAAGTGAAGTGCTTCTGCAGGAGTGGCCACCCTTGACCGGGCTGGCACTGTTACCTGATGGCCGCTCTCCAACGACACCTTGCACGGGCGTCCCTGGGCGTCCCTGTGCTCGGCGAGCTGGCTCTCGGGCAGGAAGCACTCCTCGGGAGTGCAGTACCAGCCCTCGTAAGACCCTTTGTAGAGTGACCCGCCATCCCGGAGGGCACCCCAAAAATGAACCACGGCTCGCTGATGGCGGGGCTCGCTGGTGCGGGTGAAGTCAGTGAAGGAGATGGCAGCCTGGGTCAAGGCCTGGCGGAAGAGGCCCGAAACCCGCTGGCAGAGCTCCGGGGGTGACATCCCCGCCGCGGCCGCGGCCTGCTGGATCTTCAGCCCGTGCTCGTCGGTCCCTGAAACGGCAGAGAGACCGGCGGGACGTGGGGAGGGGGCGCGGGGACCGGCCTCCCCCCCGACCCCCGCGGGGACACGGGGGCCTCGGGACGAGCCTGGGGACATGGGGAACGGGGACAGCCCCCGGGGGAGGCGGGTCAGCCCCGGGGATGAGCCGGAGGGTGCGTGTCAGGCGCGGGGCCGCGGCGGGCCCACGCTCACCCGTGGAGAGGCGGCCCGGGCCAGCGCCGCGGAGGCCGCGGTGGCGGTGCAGGGCGTCGGCCAGCAGGGCGGAGTAGAGGTGCCCGATGTGCGGCGGCCCGTTAGCGTAGAAGATGGGCGTGGAGAGCAGGAGGCGGCGGCCGGGCCCGGTGGCGGCGGCGGTGGAGGCAGCAGCGGCGCGGCGGGGCGGCCGGAGAAGGCGGCGGGGCGGCCGCAACATGGCGGCGGCGGCACCACAGAGACGGCGGGCCAGAAAGACCGCCCGGAAAGGTCGGCGGAGGCGCGGCATCGGCAGCCAATGGGAGGGGGGAACAGGCGGGCGGGCGGCGCGTGCGCCGTGCTGTCGGCGGGGTCGGGCCGGCGGGGCCGGGAGCGGCGTGAAGAGACCGGCGACATGTTCCGCTGCCGCGTGGCTGCCGCCGCCGCCGCGGGGGGCCTGGTGCGAGCCCTGAGACCCCTCAGCCCCGCGCCGCGGGGACGCGCCGCCGCAGGTGGGCCGGGGCCGGGGCCGGGGCCGGGGCCGGTCTCCCCCGGTACGCGGGCGGGCGGAGCGGCGGGGCCCTGCCGGTGCGGCAGGCCCGGATCCGGGCGTCTCGCGTGGGGCGGCGGCGGGTCCGGGTCTGGGTGAGGGTGGCGGGCGTCGTCCCTGCCGCTGGCTTCTTCCCCATACGCGGGTCCGGGCGTCCTTTCCCGCGGAGCGGCGGCCCGGCACGGCACGGCGCTCTCTCCCTCCCCGCTGGGCCGCTGCCCGGGGGAACCGGTCGCGGTCGGGAACCGCGTTTTTCTAAAGCTGCAGCTTGCTCGGGGGCTCTCGGTTCCCGTTAGCCGGGCAGAGGGCATCCGGAGCGCCGTTCCGGCGGCGGCGTTGGGCGGCTGCTGAATTAGGAGGTAATTTGACAAAACGCCGCTTTTGGCGGCGAAGTCGGCGCTGGGCACCGGTCTGCGCTCGGTGCAGCGGAAGGGCGGAGTGCTCGGCTCCGCCGGCAGCCCCGTCGGAGGAGGTTTGGGGGTGGAAAATGGCGTGGTGGCGGAATGGACCGGGGTGCTGGGGGGTGGAAGTGCAGATGCTCGGCTCCCGGGAACGGGAGGGAAAACTTGTGTGTTTTGGGAAACTCTAAGTTAGGTGGAGCTGTTTAGCGTATTTTTTATCCATTTGGATGCGTGCGATGTTGCTGCGGGTTTGCATCGCAACAGCGTGCCTTTAGGCAAAGAGATCAAAGGGGTATAGCAGCCTGCATGCCGCCTGAGCGGAGGAGGAGGGTGTTTTCTGCGTCAGGGGGGAATCCGTTCGGCAGAAAAGCCCAACCACTTCTGCAAGCTTCAGCTGGCCGGCTGCGTTATAAACGCACAGCGCTCGGAGCCATCGCCGCGGTTGCACCGTTTAGAGACCTAATTGGGACAGGCGGGAGTCTGCGGTTAAACTACAGTAAAATAAAATGTTATATAGCTGTTCAGCTAGCTGGGCTCTTTGTCTTGCTTGTGTGCTGGTAGGTGCATTGGTCTGGACTGGTGAGCCTTGCTACTCCTTTTCATTTGGGATGCCCTTTTTGTCAGCAGAAGCCTCTTTCTGCTGGTAGTTTGCCTCAGTGGAATAAGCTGTGTTGGCAAAGGGATTTTTTGCTGGTATAACCATGCCTGCTGCTTGTCCTAACGAGGTTACGTTAACCTCTGCTCCCATGTGGTGGAGCAAGACACATCTTTAGACCGATGCCTGCCTCGGACAGGAGAGGCCTGGAGAAGGGCGTAAGAACAGCAAACGCGCAGCAAACACGTGCATCTCTGATGTACTCTCCCAGCAGTATGTGGCTTGAAGGCTCCTGCAGCTGAAGATAGTCTTTCTAGCTTCCTAGTAGATGTTCCTGCTATTAATTTGTTCAGTTACCCTTTGATCTTAACAGATGGTTTTGGTATCCACAACTGCCTGGAGCTGTTTGTTGTGGCAGAGAATAATTCACTGCAGTCACTCAGATGTGGTACTGGGCTTTTCAAACAAGTAGCTTGTTTACTTGGTTTCAGAAATTACTTGATCTCTAAATTTAAACACATAACTTTGTATTGACAGTCTTTTTGTGTTTTTCTCTAATAAATTGTATTCCTCAGGCAACTTGTTGCAGCGCTGGAATGTTCCCATAAAACTGCAGATGAGCAGACAAGTGGCTAGCTCTGGTGTGCCTGGGGGCAAAGGCGATAGTTCTGTTTTTGTCCTTATTGTGGGCTTATCAACATTAGGAGCGGGTGCCTATGTAAGTAGAAAGGTAGTTCACGGAAAGAAGCTGCAATACATCTCTCCTGTCAAGCATTTGCTGTATTTCAGCTAACTTTACTTAGCTTTTTATCTCTGTAGCTATTTCCTCCTTCAGAAAACTTCAAGGGGAGCTAACTGAGCTGGCTGGAAATTAACTACTTATGATAATTATTTTTTTTAACTGTAATTTCAGTTACCTTTTAGGTTTTTTTACTATAAAAGCACTCTGCTTTTTACATACTATGACCAACCACAGCTCTGTCTGTTGTCTTGTATGTGATAGTAGCATATAGTTCAGGGAGAGTTGGATGGCATATGCTTTTAATACCAAAGTAAACCATTCTTTGCCAAATCTCAATTCAGAACGTCAGTGTTTAGCTTGTGTAAGTATACCAGATCAACCCCAAATTGGCGAGCATACATTTATCTCCTACTCAAAAGATTCAAAAGGATAAAGCTTTTCAGCCTGACTTAGAGAGTAAATCACATTCCCAGACAGCTGAATCCCAGCAGCATTACCTAGGAGCGGATGGGTCCTAAGTTTTGTTTCAAAATTCTTTCTCTTAGAGGATCATAGTCCTTGAAAGTTCCGAGTCCTGATTTTCTCCTAATGAAACTTGACATGCAGAAGGCTCCTGAGAAATAAAAAAAAATTCAAAACAGTGCACGGAGGAGAAGTCTTTTCCTATTCCCTTTAAATATTCTTTACTGTGCCCTGCTGTACTTTTTTTGGCAAACAAGGTAACTGAAATTACAAAGCACATTCTGCTTTTCCCAAGATCTGTTTAATCAAGAGTCCTTCTTAATATTTGGCTCTTTCCCTCTCTTCTCTTTCATTGCCTGTCCTCACCTACAGTTTTGCAATGTCATCATCTAAGATGCCCTTCTAGATCACTGACGTCTTCAGGTGTTCCTGGCAAAGCTGGCAGCAACCTATTGTTATACTTAATTGTAGGAGGAACAGTCACTGGGACAGGAGCTTATTATGTAAGATGCTTAAATAAATGTGTTTTAATTGGGTGAGAGGGTGGAGGGAGGGTACCTTTCTGTGTATCATACCAAGTTAGCCATTTACTTTAACTAAACTGTCTTTGTGCTCCCTGGCCTCAGATATTTAATTTCAAGGGACATTGTCAAATAATTTAAGTTTACAGATTTGATACTCTCAGTGTAGTTCTTAGTGGGGAAAATTGCCTCAATATTAACTTTTCCACATTAAATAAATCTAAACCCCAAACTGGCCATCTTTGATTTGTAACCATCAGAAAGGCGCAAATTAATTAATGCATCTATTCTGATATCAGTAATGTTGGCATGCAAAAAAAGGAAATAACTAAATATAAGTATGCTAGAGGAAAGAAAAGAAAACTTGTTTAACTTCATGATTTCTTCAGAGAAGAGCACTGAAATACCACTCTGTTAGCTGGCAAAGTACACAGCTATGTTTCTGACTAGAAAGAATTTGGCATTGTCCCTTTGGAGAAATTTATCCTGAAGACCTGATTTGATATTTTGCTTGTATATAATAGTCATTTTTCTCCTCAGGGATCAGATTTAATTTGCTGTATGCTGCCCTTCAGACTTGCTTAAAAACTTCATGGTTCTGCTTGCAAAAGCAGAGGTAGTTTTGTTAATCTTGACTTTTATATGTTTAAGCAAAAGGCTTTTAAAATATCTTTATCTTAATTCTTTTCAACACTGACGAGTTCTTGTTTTCTGCTATTTTTGACATTGTTTCAGTTCCCTGGATATGCTTTTGTCTGCCTGTCATTAAATTCCTCAGTTCTTGTTTGAGACTATTTGCTGTGTTATAAAACACCTAATTGTGGAGATTGGTAAAATGCAAAATGTCTAGGGAGTAAAAGAGATTCCAATTCCCCAAAGGAATTAACTTTTGTTCATAGTTTGGATGTCATAACACTTGGTTAGCTAACAAACAGTAAGTGGTTTGGCATCAGCTGCAGCTGTCATGCCTTCACATTTAGGAGGCTTTTATTTCTTGCTGGAAATGTTCTAGTTTTAATATTCTTTCACAATTCAAAATACAGTAATTGGATAGATGGTTGTGTTTCAGACTGTCTTCATAGTTTTTTTCTCTTTTATGAGCAATGCAAAATGAAAGCTAATGTCGTGCACATGTGATATGGATTATTAGCAAGGCTAGGTTTTGCCTTAAAAAAATTGTTTGCTTCCCTCTAATTTGTTAACTGTGGGGGAAATGTCATATTGTGACCTGCTTCCAGCAGTCTCATTGTCTTCTGCTTCTCTACATTACCAATTTTTTCTTGGAAGTTAACATGATGTCTTAAGTGATGTTCCCTCCTTGTCTGTACCACTAAATTGTATCCCTAGAACATGCAGGCTATACTCAATACTGTATCCTGAGTTTAACAGACAAATAAACAGAAGGTCAGCATTCAAACACAAGAACGTCTTCCCGCTGAAGGCTGTTACCTAGAACAGCCACGCTCTTGTGTCTGAAGAGCACTGCTAACATCAGCGATGTTACCACTGCTAACCTTGTGCCTGTAACATCTGGCCTAAAGAAAGCCAGTAAGGTTGTTGGCTTGTTCTGTCCAGCTGCTCTTGGCTTTTGAAGCTGGGAGTTGCTTTTTGCCTTGAATTTGTCTTCCTTTTCTGCAGTCTTGTGTTGTGCTGTGTGCCATGGCCTAGCTTGCAGATAGCCTTGGGGTCTGTTTGACTACATTTCCTTTGTTGTATCTGGTTCCTCTTGAAACAGGTCTGCAGCCCAAAGGCCAAACATCTGCAGAAAGGTTGATTGCTTGCTTATGGAAAGCAACCAGACAACTGAGATTCATCACATTGTGTGTGGAGCAGATCGTTTTCTGAGTGCATTCCTCTTGTAGCTATATATACATACCTTTATGGGCACTTTTTTAGTGAGGTATATTTTGATTCGTGTGCTTTAATTGAAAGCAGATGGCTTTTCTGAGCAAACAGGGTAGACAAAAGCCTGTCGGGGGGTAGAAGCAGAATGGTGCCTTGATGCTGAAAGATATACAAGGTAAATACCTCCTTGTCTGTCTCCAGGTATACAGAACATTGAAAGAAAACAAAGAGCGTTTCACCAGCCGTGTCACAACGATAACTACGCGATCTCAAGAAAAAGAATTGTCTCCTTCTGGTGGGTACTAGCCTGCTAGTTCTAGGTTTGGGTCTGTTTTTCATAAGCTGCTGACTTGAGACCTCTAAAACAAATGGAACAGAGCCCTTCTGAAATCACAGATTAGCATAAGCTGAGCTTTCACAGCATTGTCACTTCTCAGTGCATTCCGTTGTTTATGAATTCCCATGTCTTCCTAGCGTAGAAGATGGTGCTAGCTTTCCATGACCCAGAACAAGGCTCTGTTTTGCAGATAATCATGAGGATAAATTAGGTTGTCTCTCGGGGCTCCTTTCTGCTGTTTATGCCTTCTGTAATAAAAGGAGAAAAGAGTTAGCCCTGCTTTTGGCTTTTACACTTACGCAGTCTGGCAAAGACACGGTGATTCCAAAGGGATAATGTGGTCTGCCAGCACAGAATCCTCTGTGCTGTGCCACGTGCCTGTCCTGTACATAGTGGGCTCGGCATGCGAGAAGTATTGTGCTTGGGCCACGTGTAGAGGGAGAAATCGGAACAATTAGTGAGGCTCTTGATGATGCCTTGCAGGCTGTATGTGGACCACAGGTTGCTCGTTGAAGGTCTCTCTTAATTTATGAGACCTCAAACTGCAGTGTCTGAACTACTGAGCGAAAGGATGATATATTTTGTAATAACAGTGGCTTTAGTTCATAGAAGATAGGGTGTGTTGCATCACTTTACTAGGAAACCAACAGAAAGAATATCTTGCAGACAGGACAGAAAACTGATTGCTTTGTTTTGAGGAAGAGGATAAAACACATTTATCAGGGTTGAGGCTGCAGGACAGAGCGAGAGCCTAAATGCTGAAAACAGAGGTATTAGAAAGTCTACATTTCTGGAGACTCTGTCCCTTTGTAGTGGAGAGCCTGTTAATCCTATGGTCTCCTTGAGTCAGCCCTGAACTGAACAGCTTCCTAACTGCAGTATCCTTGATAGCCTGTGCTTCACTGAATTGAGTTGGTGTCTTCTCTTTCAGATACAGATGCTGCTTCTCAGGGCACAGCAGGTGAGTCTTGATAGTAATATTTAACTGACTGTTTTATTCCTACATATGGTTTAACTGCATGTTGCTTAGAAACAGGACCTGCATGTGGGAAGAAGTGCGTTCTGGTAGGAACTCAAAAGTTGGTCTCCTTTCAGAATACAATTACAGAAAAATATGCCTTGGTATTTTAGGGAACTTTACTTTTCTTATAAACTGTTCACTGAATGACCAGTCCAGAGTTTTGGTCTTGCTCACAGGTTAATTTGTGTTCATAAAGAAGACGTGTAGCTAGATCAAACAATTTGCCGTTCGTATTTTCCAAATAATTTTGAAAATTGTTTTCTGATTTGAATGATGCCCAGGCCATATCTCTTCTGGTGTTTTGAATAATCTTTTGGGTATGTCCCTCTTGCTAACTCGGCAGACTGTCACTTGGATCTCTAGTGTGTTGTTTGGCCAGAGCATGGTTTTGCCATCCTGAATCTACTGTACAGAGAATGTCCTGATCTTATATGAAGCTTCTGAAATTGCGTATTTAATGCTGGAAATTAACTTTGTGGGTCTTTGACTTCGCAACCACTTCACCCAGCTGTGCAAATGTAAGCAGCGTTCTTAAATAGATCAATTTATAAAATTAAGCTCTTTGAGAGTCTACTGGACAAGTAGCACCTGTTCAGAGTAAGGCTTGAAACCTGTTAACAGCCTGTCCAAATAGTGGTATTTCAAGCTCGTTATGTAGATCATTCCTGTTCTTAACATCTTAAACCAGAGAAAAGCAGGTCTGTAATAGAGGAGCTAAAGCCATGTGATAAAAGCTGTGCTGCTGGCCTATTCTAAAACTCTAAGGTTGCCATTGAGCTCAGCTATGCAGATCTAGCTTAAAAAAAATAATTTGCTGAAATCTGACAGTTTGATTTATGCAGGGAGCCAGCTTTGAGTGAAGCAGCAGCATTGTTCTTGGGAAGTATATTGGGGTGGAAGGGAAGGGGAGGAGAAGGTATTTGAAGGGCAATTTGCCAAAGGAAGTCTCTATGTGAAAGGCATCTGGTGACATACTCTATTCGTTGGGGCTGGGCCATCTTCCCTGCTGTGTTTGCAGTAAGCTGTCCAATCTGTCACCTGCAGCTCCGGGAGCTCGCCCTGAGGTCCCATCTCATGTTCCTTTCCTGCTGATCGGTGGAGGAACTGCTGCTTTTGCTGCTGCCAGATCCATTCGGGCTCGTGACCCTGGTGCCCGGGTAAGGGATGCCCTGTTCTAGATGAGACTTGTGGGGATGATTGAATACTGTGCTTGCTTCAGAGCCTCTGTAGTGTGTGTTGGCATTTGCCTGGCATCGGTGCAGCTGATATGTTTAATGACCAATTAAAGGTGCTGATTGTGTCTGAAGATCCTGCCCTGCCCTATATGCGTCCACCTCTTTCCAAAGAACTCTGGTTTTCAGATGATCCAAATGTGACAGAGACTCTGCGATTCAAACAGTGGAATGGCAAGGAGAGAAGGTATGTGTCACTTACGGGTAGCAAGGTGTCGTGGTTTAACCCCAGCCAGTAACTAAGCACCATGCAGCCTCTCACTCACTCCCCCCACACCCAGTGGGATGGGGGAGAGAATTGGGGGGGGGGAAGTAAAACTTGTGGGTTGAGATAAGAACAGTATAATAGAACAGAAGGGAAGAAACTAATAGTGATAACAAGAATAAAATGACAATAATGATAATAAAAGAATTGGAATATACAAGTGATGCACAATGCTCACCACCTGCTGACTGATATCCAGTTAGTTCCCGCGTGGTGATCCTCCCCCCAGGCCATCTCCCCACAGTTTATATACTGGGCATGACATCACATGGTGTGGAACCCCTTTGGCCAGTTTGGGCCAGCTTCCCTGGCTGTGTCCCCTGCCAACTTCTTG
This sequence comes from Haliaeetus albicilla, assembly GCF_947461875.1. Taxonomy (NCBI): domain Eukaryota; kingdom Metazoa; phylum Chordata; class Aves; order Accipitriformes; family Accipitridae; genus Haliaeetus; species Haliaeetus albicilla. The sequence continues at coordinate 931,480 of NC_091505.1, read as the reverse complement.
TGCCCCTCCAGCCTTCTTGCTGGCTGGGCATGAGAAGCTGAAAAATCCTTGACTTAGTCTAAACACTACTTAGCAACAACTGAAAACATCAGTGTATTATCAACATTCTTCTCAAACTGAACCCAAACCATAACACTATACCAACTGCTAGGAAAACAATTAACTCTATTGCAGCTGAAACCAGGACACAAGGGCAAAGGAGAGTGTTTAATGAAAAGCTGACAGTGATTAAACTGTTCTTGTGAGAGCGCCACTGCAGAACTCTGAAGGACCCCAGAGTGCTGTGTGGACAAATCACTGGGTAGAGTTCTGTGTTTGTGTCTGCTATGAAGAGGGTCCTGGGGTGCGTGTGTCTGTGTGCGTTGTCACTAGGCTGATGGAAGAAGGGACAGAGCATTGCATGCTGTGTGCAGAGCTTGTGTGTTGTTTTGCACTGGAGTAGCTGACTGACTGCCCTGTGGAGTCAATGAGACTCCAGGATGTCGGCTGCAGACTCATGGAGTGCGGCTTCCCAGAGATGCCGAGATGTTACAAGCAAGTCAGTCGAGTGCTAAGGAGCAGATTGAAAGGTGTGGCAGTGCTGGCAGTTGTCAAGAGGAGTGCTGCTTCACACATGAGGGTTAGCTCGGTACTTAATACCTCTTGAATTTTGCTGTGATTCTCTTAGACATACACCACCACTGGCAGAAATCCTGTGAAATAAGTTAATAGTAAAGGTGAGGGTGTAGCTTCACAGTTTAGAGCAGAGGTTCAAGGACCCTGGCTCTCATTTGATTCTTGTGACTTTTGTGATAAAGCCTTACTGATCTAAACCCTTGAACTTCAACAGTGTGAAGACCCTAATTCTTAAAAATAGATAAATAAGAATTCTGGAGCTTGTTATGGATGCATAGAGTTGTCTTTGTATCATTGGTAATTGCTGAATAGTTGGTATCACAGAGAAAGCGGAACCCATTTGATAATGGAGCTTTTTTCAGTATATATTTCCAGCCGCCGTCATTCTATGTGCCTGTTCGTGATCTGCCTCTTGTAGAAAATGGTGGAGTAGCAGTTCTCTGTGGCAAGAAGGTAGGTACAGCACTAGCTCTTGTTCTAGCATCATACAGTTCTTCCCAAGCAGAGCTTGTGCTCTAAGCTGAAACTAAACAACTGTAGATGGTGGTGTGGAGGGTTGGGTGAGGCAGAGAATGTGTACAAGTTTGGGAAAAGTGTGTACGATGATGCAGGGACTATGCTAATCTTAAGGACAGCATGAGTGAAGTCTGAAAACAGGAGAAGCTATGAAGAATAGTAGTGAGCTGAGGGAAGGATAAACCCAGAGTTTGGACATGGGACAAGAATATGTAGATCTTAGAGACAGGGTGTGACAAAATGGCTATATGTTGATCAGAGGGTGAGGTAAGGAGAGTAGAGTCATCTGAGTAGTGGGTTATAATGGGAGGAAGAGTGTTGTGCAGAGGCAGCAGGAAGGTGGAGAAGTTTATGGTGAGGCTTCTAATATATTTGCTTCCTCAGTTTTTTTTATATGTTGCTAAAATAAGATTTCAGTGACTCCTCTTACTGCTGAGCTACACTAGGTGTCTGAGTCCATTTCTTAGACTCAGATCCTGGGAAGATCAGCCTGATCTATGATGGCTGCCAAAGAAGTTGTCTCAATTCCTACTTTCAGTCTTCTCCCTTCCCCCCTCCCACCCCCCTAAACTTGAAGGTGGGAGAATATTACATCCAAGTTTGCTTCTCTGATCAATAGTCTGTGCAGTTTAACTTGAATAGCCTACAGTGCATGGAAACTTGAGCTCTCCTGCTTGTTTAATTTTGCAGGTTGTGCATATGGATGTTAGAGGCAACATAGTGAAACTCAGTGATGGTACCCAGATATCCTATGACAAATGTCTAATTGCCACTGGTAAGCTGTTGAGTTTTTTCTCTTTGTTCTTTGTCTTGTGCCAGGCTTTTTATTTCAGTGGCATTTATCTGATAAGGAAGTTTCTGCAGTATGTGTCAAACACTTGGCAGAGCAGTCACGTGAAGGACAGCCATACAGGCACCCATGCCACTGGGTTTTTCACTTGCGTCGTGTCAGCCAGCTTCTTTGGGATGTTCAAGGTTTTGCCCTGTGAAAATCAGCAGGGAAGGAGGAAAAGGTGACTGCCCTAGCAGCTCAGTAAAGGAACTCCTATACAGGCCAGCCTCTTCAAATCCTGCCTGTAGCAGTAGCAAGCAGAACAACCAGCTCTTGCTTGGGCAGAGCACTGCTCCAGCATCTAACCCTACAGCCATCTGTGGTTAAAGTGGAAATGGCTGTCTTCAGTCAGTGGCAGCATCTAACCCTACAGCCATCTGTGGTTAAAGTGGAAATGGCTGTCTTCAGTCAGTGGAGCGAGGTGTATAGATTGCATTAGATCTTCTTCCCCTGGGTGACTGCTAGGTCACCTACTGCCCACACAGAAGGTCATTCATGTTAAAAACCCAGACAGCAACAGGGAATAGAGCATATTGTAACAGTCTGGAAAGCACAGTCCAGATTAAAGATAGCTTTGCGTTGTCTGGATAGACTGTGGCCATGTCACTGGCTCATTAGTCTCTCTTTCTCTCTCTCTCTCCCTGCCCTTGTTCTCAGGTGGTTCCCCAAGGAACCTACCCGCCATTGAAAGAGCAGGAAAAGATGTACAACAAAGGCTGACACTGTTCCGAAAGGTAATCTCCAAGTGCTGCTAGTCCTGGAGTGAGGTTGAAAAAAACAGAGTCACTACCACTATTTTCAGCTTTTTAACTCTTCTGGTTTGGATCCAGGACAGCCTTACCATGGCAGCTGCTTCCCTCAGCTGGTAACCAGGAGTCCATTTACTATTTATTCCTTTTTCCCCAGGCAGGTAAACAGGGTAGAGTCTACTAGACCACTCATCTGCTTGCCTGAGGCCTGAGAGCTGTAATAATGTGTGGGGTTTTAAATTTTCTTTTGATTGGGTTTTTTGTTTGTTTGGGTTTTCTGTTTTGTTTTGGGTTTTTGGCTTGGGTTTTTTTTTTTTTTTTTAGTTTCCTTCCTGTATGACTTTGCTGCACCTTCCAGGCCTTTTAAAAACATGAGCAATGTAAGCTCTGCAAGTCAGTTTGGACTGTAAGCAGTGTGTGGCTTCAGGACTGTGAGTAGACACAGGAAGCTAGCTTAGTACTCCAGCCTGACACCCCTCTCGAATAAGTGTGTGCCACAGTTCTGCAGCACACAGGCGAGAGGTTGGCCTTTGGTCTGAGACAGGACAGAGACTGCTCTCATGCTCTGAAATTTTAGCTGAATATGAAGTTGAGTGTTCATGGTAGCTCTTGGGTCGGCTTAGACTGTCTTCTGATGAACTAATAAACTGATATCTATGCCTTCTTTGTGGCACTTCACCTTCATCCTGTGCCTTGGGACAAAGTGAATAAAAGACATGGAAGTTGGTCAGTGGTCTTCTGTTTTTTGCTGTAGAGCTGGTTTTTGTTGACAAGCTCCACTTTTCTTGAAAACATGGGATTTAGAACAGGCATGCAACCTTCTCCTTAGTCTAGTTCAGGGAATGAATCAGGAATAAGAAGCCATGTGGGAACTTTCTGCTCTGTGCTGGACTTCCCCTAAGGTCTGCTCTGCTCAACTGTGGGAGGGGAAAGATGGATGACGTGAGCTGTGGCATCCTTATAGTACTGTATGTGCTGTAGTGCATTTGTGTCTAGAAGCTTTATTGTAATTGCTCTTCAAAGTTAGGGGAAAGTGCAGGAATCTGAGATTGTGCAAGCTTTTCCCTGTCCAGGCAAACATGAGGAAGCCAGAGAGTTTTTTCTGTGCAATAGACAAACAGGAGGAAGGGGAAACCTGTTTCCCTTTCTAAGTTGGGGAGAGAGTTGCTCTTATTTCAAAGGGAGAAACTGGAGAAAAATATCTTCTGCTGCCATTCCTGTTTGAGGCTATTTGAGATGAGAATAAATCTTCTTACAGATTGAGGACTTCAAAAGTCTGGAGAAGATTTCAAGAGAAGTCAAGTCCATCACAATTATTGGTGGTGGTTTTCTTGGCAGTGAGCTGGCCTGTGCTCTGGGAAGAAGAGGTAAGTGTGCTTCTGCAGGCAGCTTGTCTTCAGTGTGCACCTTGACAGAAGTGATAGACATTGAATGTAAGCAGCTTGACATTATAAACTTCTTTTTCATTCTCTGACGGCTTTGTTTTTGCACAGACTTGTGGCTTGCCTGAAATAACCTTAATGTGCATGTACTTTGTTGGCTATACGGCCTGACCTGGTTTTCCATTTTCTTTCTCGCTAGCTGTCAACCAGCCCCTGACCAAAAAGATTTTTGTAAGTTGGGCTTCCTGGAAGCTCTGCAGGCCAGTGCATGTTGTAAAGTCATTCCACCCTGTAAAAAGTTATATTTGCTCTCTCAATGCTAAAAGCCACCCTAAAACTATTATTTCAAAGAGGCTGTGAACAGCTGGATTCTTACTGTCAAGTGCGTGCAGCTTTTTGAGCAGTGTCTTTATGGTAGTTTTTCTATTAAAGGAAGTTTTCTCCAAAATACTAAGCATTTTACTTAGAAGTCTGCTGTCTGTTATCCTAGAGTTTGCAGGTGTATGTGAAACAGTGGTCAGTCACTTTGTGACTCCTGTGGAAAACCTGGGAGCCAGAACTCCTGGTTCTGGAAAATCCTGTCAAGCTCCTTGCGTAAAGTAAAGCATATGCTTGTGTCCTGAAGTCTGTGCTGCTGCTCTTTATCCATGGGTTGTAAGAAGCCTGCTCTTTGCTTTCCTTTCAGCACGAACCAGAGGCCTGGAGGTGATTCAGCTGTTTCCAGAGAATGGCAATATGGGCAAAGTCTTGCCTGAATATCTGAGCAACTGGACCACAGAGAAAGTCAGAAGAGGTGAAGCTGCACTTCGTTGTTCTTCCTCTGCAAGTGGCAGAGCTGTGGTGTTCAGGCCAGTGGCTGTTGTGTAGCTCTTTCTTGTGAAATAGAGCTCTCTCCTTGTTTTGTCAGTGGAGCCTCAGGAAGACTTGGTCCCTTGCAGGGTGGCCCAGGTGCAGAACAGAACAAGTTGCAGTTCAGGCAGCTTGGGTAACACAGAGCTGCCGTGGCTTCTTAGCAGTTCCTCTGGGAAAGCCAAGCAAATATGCATGCTGATGCCAGTGAGATTTTCCCTCTGGCTGTTCCTGCACAGAATGATCCCTGCTGCCATACCTGCGAGTTACTTTAACGGCCTCTGTAATCTGGAACCAAAGTTGTCTTACAATAATTGCCTGTTCTTTTCTGAATTGCTCTAGCCTTGAATAATTTTACTTCTTACAGCCTAATGCAGTCATCCTAGAGTCACTTTGAGAGAAGGGTTGTGTAGCCCTATGCCTTATGCATATACCTTTGTAAGGCCAGCTGCTGTAGTGTGTAGCTGATAAAGTTGGTAAGATCCAAGATACCTGTTTTCCATTTGCTATATTAAGTGCAGAATATATTCCAGTGCATTGGTAAGTGAAGTGGGGATAGAGGGAGGAGGGATATAGTTGGTGCTGCAGATGGCAGGGCGTGATAACCCACAGGTCTGAGTTACTTTGTTTATGGAAGCTGCCTTGTTGGACCTCTGGGTCTGGCTGTGACAGAGCAATAGGTAATTGAATGTCCCTACTGCCTGAAAACCTGTCTTGGGGAGTTCTTTTGGATATGACTTTGTCATCATACAAGACGTGTACTTCTGATTGTCATTTCAGTAGCTCTTTCAAATTTTTTCGCGGGGTTTGTTTCTCCTCATGCTTCACTCAAAACTGTACTGGCACATGCAGCAAAGATAAGGTGGTTTCTCCCTCGGTTCCTTACCTGGCCCCTGCTCTGCCTGCATCTGTTGGCATCAAAGATGCCTGCTTCAGGTGAAATCTGTCTACCTGTGAGCAAGCAGTTATGTTTCCTATGTTTGTTTCCAGAGGGTGTTAATGTCATGCCTAACGCTGTGGTCAAGTCTGTCTCTGTCTGTGGCAATCGGCTGATGATTAAACTGAAAGATGGCCGAAAGGTAAATTTAAAAGCAGGGAGAGGGTAAAGTTTGCAGGGGCATTGAGAGAATTAAGATAATAATTATGAATTCCCAAACAGGTGGAGACTGATCATATTGTGGCTGCAGTAGGGCTGGAGCCTAATGTGGAATTAGCAAAGTCAGCTGGGCTGGAGGTGGACTCTGACTTTGGAGGGTTCAGGGTGAATGCAGAGCTGCAGGCACGCTCCAATATCTGGGTGGTGAGTATGTGCAGAGGAGTTTTCTGTCTGCTGGTTATGTTGACGCAATCAGAATACACAGTTATGGGGGCTGGTGTACCTCTATTAGGTGAATGGGGCAAAAAATAGCAAGTGATGAGACCAATCATAGTGCAGATCCTGTCGGCAGCCATGGAGTCTGTTCATGCACCACAGCACACTTTGTTGCTGTGGTAACGACTGTGCAAGTTTTTGAATATTTATGCTGTGCAAGAGGAGCTGGGGTAACCTAAAGATAGCACGGATTACTCTGTTGCGTAAGAGTCCCTTTGGTGGGAGTTGAGACTGATTCCTCTGGGAAAACGTACCTGATGCTGTCTTATTTTTCTGAAGATTGGTAAAAAATGCCAAGAAATTGGGACTTGGGTAGCCTGGGGAGTGGTATGAGGAAGTGGTGGTGTTTGGGGTTTGTCAGAAGAACTCAGGTCATAGTTTCACTTTGTTCGCTTCCCAGTGCTTTTTTTGTTTGTGCATTAATTTAAGCTTTTGACGTCAATGTTCAGTTCTCACTGAATGATTCTTTTTAAGGCAGGGGATGCTGCCTGCTTCTATGATATCAAACTAGGTAGGAGACGTGTAGAGCACCATGATCATGCTGTTGTGAGTGGAAGACTAGCTGGAGAAAACATGACAGGAGCTGCAAAACCCTACTGGCATCAGTCCATGTTCTGGTAACATTGATTTCTTCTTTTGGTATTTCTTATTTGGCCACGTTGCAGGAGCTATGACAAGATATATCTCGTAAAGGCTTCTGTTTCCCAGATGTAGTGAAACTACTTCAGCAAATACCTTGTACAGTTTCTTGTTCCCAGAAGCTCAGGTGATGGGAAGGCATTTGAGCATTTGCTGCTCTGCCCTGACCTCTCTGAAATGTTTTTCCTTCCTGCAGATCCCAGTTTCTCCCTGAATGAGTCCCATTCAGCAAAGCAAGTAGCAATAAAGACCAGCCCCTTTCCTCAGAGCAGGCTAGTTTACAGGTTGAACTTAGCAGCAGCTTTTCTGTTACAGTTATCTGAAGTTCCCCAGCACAATCTGTTGGTTTCGGTTGTGTTGCACCTTTGCTGATCAGCTGAATTGAGCTGATTTGATGCTTTAGTAGCAATGCATTGCTCCATCCAGGAGTGTATGTGAAAGTTTGTTGTTTTCCAGAGAGAGGTATTGAGGAAAAAGAGCAGTTCTGCTGTATCTTTTTGACGATCTTTTAAAAACAAACCAAACAGACAAAAAACAACCCCCCCCCCAAAAAAAAAATCCCAAAGCCTGTTAGCTCAAGATCAGAAAGTTAAAGTTAGTGGGAATTTAAATACAGGGAAAAGAGTTTTACTTTTGTTAGAGAAATCCCCTCAATAATAGTTATTTATGGCTTGCTGTCATTTCCCTGAACACTTGGTCTATACTGCATGGACTCTGGACTCAGAAAAGTTTCTCACTTCACTTTTAAACAAGGACACAGAAGAATCCCATTTCAATTGTGTGTATTTTTTCAGGATACTCTGGCCATGACACAGACACAGGCAATTGGGGGACTGTGAGTTGCAGTCTTGTGTTTTGTTGACAGTTGTTAACTCTGAGGATTTGCCAGCCCTCACTGAGTGAGACTTCCTTCTCCTGCGCTAAAAAGCTGGGAAATGGCAGGAACTCCTCTTACATTTTTTTCAGGGTGTTCAGGTCACCTCCTGAGCTCTGACTTACCCACAGCTGGGTGCCTACTCATGTTAACTGGCATGTTGTTGGTATTCCTTTCAGTAACCCCAGTCCATGCTGGAGGATTCTGGCCAGGAAGGTAGTGATGTACATACAGAGATATCCAAATTGTTTTTTGTGATGCATCTATTTCTGCAGCATAGTTGGGAACACTTTTGACACATTGTACTACTGGGCCCCAAACCCCAGCTGCTTTGTCTCCTATAAGCACCCCAGTTCAAATTCAGCAGGTGTCCAGTTCAAGGAGGTGTTACAGCAGTGTGTTCTTCTCTTTAATCTTCTTTAAATGCTCTCTCTGAAATACACACTAAATAATTGTCTGTGCTGCACAGCGTAGTGCTTATAACTCAGCATTGCCAGAAGGTGGGCCAAATGGTCTTATTAGGACCTGGAGGAACACTTGCTTCTACCCCATCTCTGTCTCCTAGTCACATTTGTACTGAGCAAGCAACATAGAAGATTTTTGCAAGTACCTACTAAGCGTGTCCCAGTGCTCACATTTGAATGCTGAGGTCAGATGTGTGACTTTATAAAGGGTTGAGATATGTGCAGCTCGTGGAAGCCACCCAGCTTCCTTCAAGGGAGAAGGCCTTAAGTATTTTTTGTTCATTGAACTGGTTTCTTCTGAAACAGGTGGATGGCCTTAGATTTGCTGTGTCTTGACTCCTTGTTCCACCCTAACGTATGCAGAGAAGACTGAAGTGTGTCAGTCAGCCTGCGTACCATGACCTCTCTCTTGCACAACGCTGTCATTAAGGGATTTGGGGCTGGATGGAATTGCCTTGTATTTGTCTCACTAATGCTACAAATTATGCCCCCCCCCCCGCCTTCATTCCTAGGAGCGATCTAGGCCCTAATGTGGGGTACGAAGCCATTGGCCTTGTTGACAGTAGTTTGCCAACAGTAGGAGTCTTTGCTAAAGCAACAGCAAAAGATACACCGAAAAGTGCAACGGAGCAATCAGGTAGGGCTGTAGTTATGCTTGGGAGCTGTCTGTGCATGAAGGTTTTTGTGTCTCGCTCTGTGTAGTGGCCACAGAATCAGTCTGATCTCACTGTAGAGCACTAGGAGACATCAATCTGCTGCTTTTTCTAGACAAAGCTTTAAAGGCTGGTTTTGATATTAAAATGTGATTAAAACATAGTGTTCCTCCAAGAAGACATCATGTAACTCATTTACCAAAATTAAAACTTTTTGCCAGTGAAGCTTAATTTCCTCCATAGCAATAAAGTGATCAGTTTTTGCACAAAAGAGCTTGTGTGGATCTAAGCGTATTTATTTTGTATATGCTGCCTGGAAGAAGTAGACTGCTCTGTCCTTTGCATTTGGTGATGGAAATTGGGAATTTTCAGTGTTGTGCTTCATGTTAGGATTGCTTCGTTCTCGTGTTATTGAAACTTAACTTTTGCTGGACGCAACTTAAAGAAAAACACCTCAGTCTCTTGCAGAACCCTGCTGTGTAGTCTGCTTTCACCATCACAGAAAACAGCTGCTGCTTTTTTCTGCACCGGATGTTTGATATCTCATATCTTTGCATTAGGGACAGGTATTCGATCAGAGAGTGAAACAGAAGCAGAAGCCTCAGAAGTTCACATTTCTCCAAGCTTTTCACCAACGCCTCAAGTTCCAAAGCAAGGAGAAGATTATGGCAAAGGTGTCATTTTCTACCTCAGGGATAAAGTTGTGGTAGGAATCGTATTATGGAACATCTTCAACAGGATGCCTATTGCTCGAAAGGTCAGTACAGGACTAGTATGCTGAACAGCGAGGCTTGCTTAGATTGGGGATTTTCTTGTGGAAAAATCAATCTACCAATTTACAATGAGGATAAATAAATACAGATGTTCTGTCTGGAGCAGAACTGTGCAATATCCCATGGTAGCCCTGTCTTGGGTGAATTATGGGAGATGTCCTTGTGCTTTTTTGCATGTTTGTTCAAAGTTCTTACAGAAACAACTTGAATCAGATTTATGCTTCAAGCCTTGCCTTTACATGGCTGAAATTTCAGGTCTGTAATAAGTACAGGCACAGGTGACTGAGCATCAGAGTGAAATGTCCTATTTTTGTGCTACTTTGTCTAATGTACAAGAGTCTAAAACAGTCTTAAACATCTATCATCCTAGATACACAGCCACAAAAAGTCAGGGTTAGAAGCAGCCTTGCGTAGGTGCTTAGTCTGTCTCCATCCCCCATAGCCTGTCTCCATCCTCCAAGGTAAGATCAGCTATACTTAGGTTATTTTTTAATATCTTTGGAGAATTTCAGTAGTTTAAACTATGAAAGTGATTCCACACTATCCCCAGGTGATCTGTCCCAAATTGAACTATTCTTAATGTTGGAAGTTTCCTGGTATCTAATCTGAAACTTTCATGATGCAGTTTAAACCTGTTACTTCTCCCATCCTCATGAAAGAGAGATCCTTTCCTTCCTTCTTTTAGCAACCCTTCCTCTAAATGAGAGCGCCAAGTGTGTACAGGATCCTTGGCCTCTTAGTCTCATTGTCTAAAAGATAGGTTTGCAAGTTTAAGCCACTTATACTGGCTCCTCTAAGTCAGTGCAGAGAGACTGGCCCATCTTCTCAGAGTTGAGATGAATCACTTTTTCAAGATACTCATTCTCCCCAGCTGTAAAGGGAAACCCAGACATCAGAAATAAATCCTACAGGGACAGGGAGGCTGGTTTTAACTCCAGCCATTCCTGTAGGCAGATAATGCTACGTTTGAGACTCCCATATAAATTTGGCTGTAGTAAGTACTGTTGTCATGTCGTGGACTGCCTAAGTTGGTGAGTTGTCGTCAGCAGAGCTGCAGAGAGGAGTTAAGAAATTCATCACATTGGCTGGTGACCATGTACAGTCTTGCAGCACTGGTTGTTTGTAATATGTGCAGGTTTTAATGCGTGCGTTCTTCCTTCCTTCAGATCATCAAAGATGGGGAGGAGCATGATGATCTCAATGAAGTAGCAAAGCTTTTCAACATCCACGAAGAGTAAACTCCAGAATGGGAACATCGCAGTAGGAGCGAGTAAGGCAGTGGGGGCCGTTGGCTGTTTGCATCCCTTCATCTCGGACAACTTCCTCTGAGTACTTGTGAATATTTCCAGTCACCTAGAGTTCTAATGTTTGCACCAATAAAATCAGATTGTTCTAAGTTAAATGCCTTCTTCCTGCGCCTGTGTGTTGCTAGTTTTGAAAGGGGAGTACACTGCCTGCTGTTGTGAGTTTTTCCCTTGTATCAACAACAGAGAAGCCTGCAGAACTACCTCTTTTCTTGCAGCGCCTCCCAGCTGGTGAGCTGCAGTCCCGCTGGCTAGCTGCATGGAGAGCTGTGCTCTTGGCAGCAAGTGCTGCCTGTGCAGGAAAAGTACCTCCAGACGGGATGAAAATAGCGTGTGATGCAGTGGCTCCTGTGTAATCTTGCATCTGAAGCCAGGTGCATGCTCCAGCCTGGTGACTGGTATAAGATGGGGTGTAGAAGGGATGGGAAGAATAAGAGGCTTAAGAGTTGCTAAGGCAAGAGATAAGGGACTAAATTATGAGAGCAGTGGAGGAGGTGCACTAATGCAGGTTTGGAGAGTACAGGCTGAAGTGGGTGGAGAGAAGCAGTCACCGGTGATGCTGGACCCAGGGTGTGTGATGATGTCAGGAGCATGTTATCAGGTCTACAGCCACCATGTGGGAATTTGGGTGCTTTCTCTTAACACTAAGCTCTCAGCTGTCCGTGCGAGGTAAAAGGGATGCAGGAACGGGCCGCAATGCTCACAGTAGGGTGGGAGTCGGAGGGAGACATAGCATTTCACTGTGCACTTGGAGACAGGTTGATCCCTTTGGCGTGTGAGGGGAAGGGTGTGCAGTTGAGGATTTGTAGGCTGCCCTGCTTGCCCTGCCACAAGGAGTGCTCCAGCATTACCAGAAAGGTCATCCTGTGGTCTGCGACTGTTTCTGCTTAGGCTGGAGCTGTTCCTCAGCCTGAGAAACTGATATGTCGACTGCAGGGAAGGTGAGTGCCACAGACTAAGAGGTCCAGCTCACATTCTTGCAGGGCCTGGACACTGACACGGGAGAGGACGCCAGCCTCCAGCCTTGCTCTGTTTCAGGATGAGCTGCAAGTGTAAATGTGAGAAGGGGTCCAGGATTGCTGCTGCAGGGAGGAGAATCCGTTAGAGAATCACGACTGAGCTTGGACCCCAGGAATCACGATCCAGGTTCGGAGCTTGTGCTTCCATTGGATGTGTTGGGAGGTGAGCCTGGGATCTTGCCTCAGTGGCAGTCTTAATCCCAGCTGCACTGTGCCAAAGCCCAGCTGGTGCTGTAGCAGGTCATGGTCCTTCCTAGTATAAAAGGCTGCCGAGGGCTGTGCTAGGTGAGCCATCTCCCTGGAGCCAGGGAGTTGACTGTCTCCTGGCTGCTACGAAAATTTCTCATCTCTCTTGAGGAACATACCCTGTTGTGGGGAAAACACTGACCCCAGTGGCAGTGGTCCTGTGCAAGAGATTCTGATGCTTCTGCTCCTCTTGCATATGTAGGCACTGGAGGAATCGAGTGAGAAGCTGACAAGAGTTTCCAGAAGCAGAATTGGAAGTGGGAAGTAAGTGATGCCGCTTAATGCTCCCCTACCCATCCTGCAGCCTCCGAGCCACTGAGCGCTGGGGTTCTTACAGCTGACCCAAGTGATGGCCTCATGTCCCCAGAGCTGCAGCAGAGGAAGGACAGGGAGGTGGGCCTGGGGTTTGGAACATCTAGTTGAGCTGGAATATGGACAGAGCTCTTGATTCATCTTTGGGGATGGGAAATCACCTTGTGCTCCTGTCTATTCTGTGTACAGCTGGCATGCGAAGCTTATGAGTGAAAATGGAGCAAAGGGAGAACAACTTAATCTTGCTAGAAACCAGCTCTCTGAAGCTGTAGTGTAGCATGAGCCAAGCACAGCCTGGGCTTCCCTCCTGGTCCACATGGGCCCAGCTACTTCCTAGGTTGGGGTCCATGGCTGCAAAGGCAGAGAACCTCCTCAGCCCTGGGTGGAAAGGATGTGACAGGGTGTGCTGCAGGGGTCTCAAATCAGGAGGCACGTGAAAGAGGGATCTAAACTGCCCGTTTCATATGCAGTTTAACAAAACCCTTTGACCAGACATAGGGACGTCTCCCAGCAGAGTCTGAGTAAATGCAAAGACGGTGATCCCACAGTCTGCCTGGGCCCCTCTAGCAGTG